>NW_024582604.1:246083-285361 GCF_018398535.1 Haplochromis burtoni
ACATTTCACACCTGAGCCTCAACTCTCGCGGCCCGGTACCAAACGACTCACGGACCGGTACCGGTCCGAGGCCCGGGGGTTGGAGACCGCTGGTTTAGAGTACTCATCAGGTGGAATCAGATAATCTTCCACGGCACACCTGATCATTTTTCATGGCACACCTATGTGCCGCAGCACAGTGGTTGGGAAGCACTGCTCTAAGCAACCCAGATGAAGGCCCTGGCATGAGCAGTGGTCACAAGAAAGCAAAAAAGGTATATTGGGGACAAACCGAGCTATACTTGGTCTGTGGGGGAAAATTATCAAAATGCTTTTTGTGACATTTTTTTGGGTGGTGTGCCGTGTGAAATATGCGCCGTGGCTCCAAAAGGCTGGGAAACACGGTTTTACATAACCAAGGTGAAAAAATGTAACCTTCCTGCTTGACAATACAGTCAGTAAAGTAGTGAATAGAAATTATACTTCGTTTAAAGCTGCTTCCAGTCAATTAATCAATCAGTCAACCAATCAGTTTGAGAAATAAATAGAAGTACACTGAAAACCTGGAATTTTCTCTTATTTAGGATCGTTGTTTTTTATTCTGGCTTGACTGTGCAAAAAAAACAACCTCTTATTTAAGTTAGAGCATTACAAAATAGTCTGTGCCAATGTGTGCTAAAAATGATATTATTTTTATTCATTTCCAAGTTTTGTTTTGTTTTTTCCTTGTTGTAAAAGGCAAGAAAACAGGTGGTTGTGTTCTTATCTGGTGTCCCAGCAGTTAATAGTGTAAAAGTGGAACAGCAGATGCCAGCAACACCTAAAACCAAAACTAGGTCTTTGTCCCCTCACTCAGAACTCATCTGCTGTCCCTCAATTTCTCTTAACAGTTGTTAACAGTAAAGGACAAGCAAATGTGATAAAAGTGCAGACTTTCAGGTTTAATTTAAGAGTTTCACAAAATAAATTGCATTAAGTGTTGGGATGAGACTCTATGACAGAGACTCTATGACAGAGACTCTATGGAACTGCAAATATGTGGTACAATGAGATACTGATGCACGTGAGGAAAGGCCATCGTCAGACTGACAAATCGAAAATAAACCTGTCAGAGAGATAAAAGAAGCTAGCAAACACTTTCAGAGTGGCTAAATCAACAGTCTGCTGCAAAAGAAAAGATTTTCTCAAGGCAAAGAAATAAGATATTCATCTAGACTTTCATCCAGGTGTTAAAAACGGAAAGAAAATGGCGGCCTATGTAGTGTAGAATTCCTAATGTAATTCATCTGTAATTCCTGAACAATTAGTGCAATCCTTTTGTAAAACCCTTGAATAAAAGTCTACACTTTAGTCACATTTTGATTGAATTATTTAAAACCCACTGTGGTGGTGTCCAGAGGCAAAGACTGTAAGTACGAAGTGAGAAAGCAGTAATGTCATTCCATTGACGCTGAAATCATAATTTCCTGTCGACACAGTTGCCAGAAACATCTTAAAAGTTTGTTTTTTGATTGTCCCACATTATCTTTAAGCTTCAGTGAGCATGAATAACTCATCCCTGTCGGCAGGCAGAAAACAGAAACCCAGATTTGGGGTGATGGCGAGTCATGCCCCTCCACTTCCTCCTGTCTCACATCACTGGGTATCTAATGAAGCAACAATAAAAGAGCAAAAAAACAAAAACATGTTACTTAAAGTCACAGGGGGATTAAATTGGATCTGTCTAGGCATTGGCACGATTTAGGAATTTACATTCATGGAAGTGTCATTGCTGAGGTGCTTTATAAGTATGAAAAATAGTCATTTATAACACAAATTCTGTGTGTCTTTTTAAGTTGTGTCTACAACTCAGTGTGGGGATATTTCTGCAGGATAATGATGACACATTTTCCAAACATGCTTCTGTTCTTCTGCATTTACTATCCTGTGTTTAAGGCTTGCAGTCCACTGTGCTCCTGCTCTGTCTGCAGTAAACCTTAAATAGAATTTGGCAAATTACAGCTCATACTGTGTTTTTGCATGGGTCATGTGTTCAAAGCAGCCCATGCACCAACCTTAATGTATTTCATGGCGGTTTGCCAGAGTCCAGATTAAGAAGTACTCCCATTAAATATGTTATCCTATTAAATATAGATGATAATATCCCTGGTCTTGTCTTCCTTTAGTGTTGTTTATAGCAGGGCAAGCATCAGGTCGTTGGGAGAAAATAGCCAAGTCAATCAATTAAACCATGCTGGGAAAGGTGCCAGATTTAGAGAGGATTGCACCTTTTTCTGGATTTCCATTAATAAGTAGTGATGTAAGACTGCAGTTAGGATGATGAAAACTAGAAAAAATAATAATATTTTAGACTGGAAGAAGAGCTGATGAGCAGTCATAGACTATTTTACAGTTTGCCTGTTTCTGTCTGTTCATCTTTCTGTTTCTTGTTCTCTCTGAGCTGATGACGTGCTTGTCAGAAATAATTGAGAAATATGGATTCAGAGGAAAAAGCCAGAGCCAACTGCGATGCCTTCATTCCTCAAATAAGAGAAGATAGTGGGAACAGACAAATAAGAAGATCATTTCAGTGCAGGCTGAACATTTTTTGCTTTGTCTGCCATTTGATCGTTTTGTGATTCCGCAGTGCGTTCCTAACGCTTAATGTGATTTGAGTGCGTTTGAATGTGCACTTAGTAGACACGCATGTTTTTAATTTTGTTCTTGCATGCTAGATCCTGTGTTAACTGTGCTTGGTATATTTGTCTGTTTAAGTTGCTTCAAGGTTGCATTGCTCTCACAGTGTGCTTATTTTTCTGTGGCGTGTGTGCGTCCTCCCTCTAAGAGCAACTTTGTATCCTGGATGGTGGTGATGATGATGTTTAAATATTCAGAATTATGCATATTTGTGCAAAAGGACACTTGCATCACACATTTACTGGTTGACTGGCACTTCCTTTCAGACTTCACTGGCAATTTGGAAAACAGAAATCTACACCAAACTATATGACCAACTTTCAGTTTTGACTTCCTCTCATTTTACATTATAGTTATTATCATAAAGAGTAACAACTAAAAACAACATTACCCTTCATGCACACAAATGTGCATGTCAATCACAGTCTAACTTGGTCCTAAAAGGTTCCCTCAAACGTTGTTGTCAGTGAAATTTTAGTTTACAGTATATCCAGTCAAATCCAGGCAGCTGGGACACCAAGCAAATATATCTAATGCCTGGTGTAAAACAGCATCTATAAAACGTTTTATGCACGTGTGATCTATTATAGTCTTTACAGAACCATAGACAAAACAACAGGTGAGTAAAGCAAATACAGGTTGAATGTATTTATAAAAGCAGGCACCATCACATACAACTTACTGCAATAAATTGTTGAAAATGTTGTGCCTAAAAAGAGCCTAAGAGCAGTCAGACTATGGTTACTATCACTGGAAACCAACCCAGCAAAACAAACTTCACTTCATGATTTTATGTGCATTTCCTGGTTGGCATGTGGCATACCACTAGTACACAAGGCGGGAATTTATTGCGTATTATAGCATATAGCCACGTGTGCTTTCCAAATGCATTGCTAATACATCTTCTATAGTACCAGCTTAGGTGTTTCTCCTGTCCAACTATATCATGTGATGTCACTAAAAATAATCTGTCTTCATCCGGTTGTTATTTTACAGTGTATGTACACCACACCGAAATATTTCAGCAGGTAATAAATTTAAACGAGTAAAATTTTAAAATAAGTTATGTTCCACAAAAATGTCTGTTCTTTGTTTTTTGGGGGATGAGTCAAGGCTCCAGGTGACAGTAATAACAGACGTTTATTATTTACAGTATTCGTTAAGCAATGAGAATAAGTATAGTTCAGTAAGATAAACTCATAGAAGACACTTATCTCTACAAATAAACAAATTTAACATTAGTTGGAAATTAGTCCAGCTTTGCTCAATTAATGTGCATAATTGAACTTATTAACAGGATGCCAAGAACTAAAAGCTATCACTGAATGTCAGAGATGCCTCTAACTTGCATTGCAGAGATATCTACTGAAGTTAACTCTCATCAGGTAGTACTCATCCAGGGACTCATGTGATACCTTTTTGGTACCCAAAGATGGCCTAAAGAGTAGGCTGCCCTCAGTGCAACTTGAAAGGACCAAGAAGTAGCGCTGCCTAAATGTGGTATTTTTCTTTTGTAGAGTCTGTAGCTATTATCAAACCTGAACTTCGAACAATTTTTAGTTAGCTATGTTGGTGTAGTTTTCACACACGTCCTTTCTCACATGTAGCACACATCAGGGAATACTCTGGATGCAAACTACTCTAATTACTTTGGTTTAGACAAAAAAACTACCTGAATCATGTTGAAGGACAGGTAGTCAGTGCAACAGTAAGGACAGTGAGGGCTTAAGCTCTTGTAATGCACCCACTAAAGAGCACTATTAACAAGACAGCTTGCTGGTTAGAGTTTGTTTTTAGCCTAAAATTGTGTAGCTTCTTTAACGTATCGTCAACCACAATGGTCGTTAAATCATTTTGATTGTATAGCAGCGTCTGGCAATGGTAGACATAACAGACTGGGGGCTTTGATGAAGTTAAGAAATGTCAGCCTGGAAAGCACAACTTAGGATATCAAGCACCACTGAGTGCTCTTGTGAAACCACAGAAACCCTTTCTAAGGTAAGATACATATCTTGCATAAGTTAACCCAACTGCGTAAGAGGGGGAAAAAATGTCTGCTTTAGCTTATTTCATAAAAACTCATATTTCAACATGAATTTAGAGTAATCCTATTATCTTCACTACATCAACTTACTTTCACTGTCATAGATGCAAGAGTTATTTACCAAAATAGCTGGTACACCCAGTTAAATCAGATTTAAACCTGAAATAACGAGTACAGCTATAGTAACCATAATCTGATGGCTTTTTATCAGGTGTTTCTCTGACACAGTATGTGATTGGTTCCTCCTCTTATAAAACCCTCCCCCTCGGCAGCTCCCATCCTCTCTCCCAGCGGCTCAGTGGATGACAGCAGTACTACATCCTCCAACTCTGAACCCCTCAGCCCTGACAGAGCAGGGCCGGGGAACGAAGCCGGCAAGCAGCAGCAGCGGCGACGGAAGAAGAAGAGGAAGGGCCGTGATGAGGTCTACGACTTCTTGGATAGCCAGGAGAATAACATCAGCAGGATGCAGGATAAAGGCAGAAGGGAGGTGGAGGAGGACGAAGATGAGGAGGAGAACTGGGAGTGGGAGATCAGAGAGAGTGGAGGAGGGGGTAGGGTAAAAGGCAGAAAGACTAAGAGTCGGGCAAGACTTCCAGAGGAGTGGGGAGCTCCACAGCAGCCTGTCTCTCCCACACCAGCTACAGTTGCCCCTAAGTGGGCTGCAGGTGCTGACATTGGCTCTAGTGACCCCAAAGCTCCAAACTCCATCCCCAGCCCCACTCTACCCTCTGCCCCTGAACAGATACCCACAAGTTTTACCAACTGTTCCCATGTTGGCCAAGTATCAGATTTGTCTTCGCGCTCCTATGAGCCTATGTGTTTAGATGACTTTTCTGTGTCTGTTAAAAATGGGCAAAAGCCCATTGAAGAGAGAATGTCAGCCAAACCTGAAAACCATATTAGCACAGCTGCTAGTACAGTCACCAAGAATAGTTTAGCTGGGGATGTCAGCGGTAGCCTAGCACTAATGACAGGGGACAACCTAAGCCCTGTCTCCCAGACCTTCTCTTTCCTTGATTCAGTTCTCCAGACCCCACCGGGTTCCACTCCCGACTCCCAGACAACCACCCCCATCACCAACACAGCCTCACTTGCTCCTGCTTCCCTCACAAAGTCAACCCCTGTAGAAACCACTGTCCCTGCTTCACAAGCTGCTTCTGATTTCAACCCTTTCAAGAGCACTTCAGACCTTCCCCCCACTGTGTCCACTAGTCCATCACCTTTAACTTCAGCAGAAACATACCCTTCAGCAGCCATAGCTGGATCGGCCCTCAACGTCGATGCCAAGCCTTTCATCCCCTCAGCCACACTAATGTCCTGCACAGCTACCCCCAGTAATTCGGAGGCCACTCCTGTTGTTAGAACAGCAGCAGTGGCCTCCACGGGAACCGCCGGTCCTGCATCCTCTACCACTGCAGCCACACCTCTTAATTCCTCAGCTGCTTCCTGTAAGAAAGAAGCCACCCCTGCATCGTCATCACCAGACACTCCCCCCAATTGCGTACCAGTGTCCCTTAGCTCAGCCACACCCCCTCCTCCCATCACCCAAGCAGCCCCTCCCTCTCTCCCTGCACACTCAGACCACCAGGAGTCCTCGTCGCCACAGCTCCCCCCATTGGAAGGTTGGTGAACTGCAGGGAAGATTATGAATAACATGGAGCTAATTTAAAGAAAAGTGATTGTAGGCTAGGATAGCAAGAAGTAGTGATGTTTGTCTCCCTGTATGCATGGCTCTTTGCCTGCTTGGTGCTCGATCCTGTCGCCTGCGAATCCGAAATAACCGGGGCCCGACAGATATATCCAGAACAGCTTCTGTTTTAATCAGCTTTTAAGATATTTACCTTTACGACAGATAAACATCTGCTCTTTGTTACTACTGCAAATATAATCTGGAAAATATCGCAGACAGAAATTCATTTGTGTCCAAATATAATAATATCCTATGCTGCCAGCATGACTATGGGACACAAATGTACTGTGCTGGTCGGGCCCTACAAACCTGCCAGGGTAAACTGTCTGATTGGATTTTCCTCTGCCTGCCTCTGTGTATCTGTTACTGTGATCATAACAATTTGATAATACTTGACCTGCTGCTAATAGCTGCTGCCGTCTATGCTTGCTCCACTGTCTACTGTTTCATGTGATTGTCAGCTGCTATGTAACCTACCACTATCTCCTTTTTGTCTGTAAAAACACACATAACCTGGGTCGCTGCATGGAAAAGCCAGTTTGTCAATGCCTTTCAGATTCAGTCAGTAACTTTGTAGACTTTAATCATCTGCATAGAGGCAAATTAGTGTATGTAGAAGAGGCAAGGTGTGGCCGTGACCATAGACGTCATATAAAAGATGGACAGGATGTAGCCACTGTGATGCCATTTGTTCATTTGCAAACTTTAGAGGAGTGTTTCTGCTGTAGCCATCTTGTCTTTTTGATGCCAAACTGTGAAATTAAGCAGGACTGCACAGTCATAGGATTGCAATGTGTCAGTCAAAATCAGGCTGGAACTAAAGCATAACCTTGTTATCTGAACTAATAGTGACTCATCAGAAAAATGTCAGCTGAGGTCACAGAGCGAGGGAGCCCTTAGACTTCTGTACTTCCTTTTAGACACCAGGAGTTACCACTTCCTGAGTATCAGAAAGCACTTGATTTTTCAGATGCAAAGGTTATGCCCATCTTTTATACACAGTCTATGGTTGTGAACAAGAAAACTGGAAAATGTGTTACAAATTCATCTTTCATTTATTTATTAGGTTCATAAGGCACAAAACCCAGTTTTTTATTTTTTCACCTCTAAAGTTTTATTTTCGCAGTGATTTTCAGTAGTGAATTCTATTGCAGGTGTTTATTATAAACTATATATGACGTGTTATATGTTAAAGATGCATTACTCCATTCAGCTATTTTCTAAATTCTCTACAATGTAGTATTTGACCCAAAATGAACCAAAAAATCCTCAAATCTCTACTACTTTGAGCCACAGGATGTGACCTTCATCATAAAGTTACCCATGTGTCACCTGTGAGTGACCATATTTTCACATTAAAGTCAAGTATCGGTCTCTGAACCATTTTCATGTCCCTCATTGTTAGATTAAATCTTGTTACAAGGGACTTCAATTTATTCTTTATATTTCATTGGCCAAGAATTAGGGGATCTAAAAAAAGATCAAACGGTGGCCCTCACCGCAGCAATGTGCTCCGATGTGATCAACTCAAGAAAATGCCAGCAAAGAGGAAAATACTGTAAAACACATAACAGAAGTTGGATAAAACACAAGTGAAACAGAAAAAAACGGCACAAAAATACCAACTTAAAAACACAACAGAAGTGTTTTTGGGGAGACAACAACGTGGACGCAACAGTTACAAAATTCACAAGCTAACAGTAAACTGCTAATAGCAAACACATATGTGTAGTTTTTATGTGAATCATATGATAAAAACACACAGACTCCTCTGTTTCTCTCATGCATGTCTCAGTGCAGTCCTTCACATGTTTTGGTTTCTGTCACATTCATATCGTAACACTTCTCTGCTCTTGTTTTGTGAGATTTTTCTAGTTCCACTCTGTTTTATTCAGCTTCTGTTGTGTTTTGTGTGTTTTTGTAGTATCTTTCTATTTACTGGTATTTTCTTAAGTTGCAGTCTGTTTGACCTCTCAGGACCACCAATCTTAAACATAGATCCAAGTTAATTTGTAGGTACGGAGGAATTTATATTTTTGCTCAGGTCATACTTCAGATTACAATCTTTGTTTTTGCATTATTATCCTGATTAGAAGTAACCTTCATGTAACAGGATTTTCCCCTGTTGTTATTACAACAGACAGGCATATCCATCCAAATCTAACCAATCACCAGCCACATAGTAACCTGCAGTTTACTGTCCAGTGCCTGGTAAGGCCTGCCTCCTGTAACCTGAGAAAAACCCTGATGGCACCTCATTCTAGTACTCCTTCCTCTTACTTGAAATGCTTGCATTCTAGCCTGATCACTCTGTCGCTACAGACTACATCTCGTACCCTCCTTATGAAGATTTACTTTCTACTGTAATTCCCTGTGCTTCGCTTTAGTCCCGACCTTAAACCACCCTGACACTCCTGGTGAAATATGTGTTTAATGCTCTTTAGATAAAAGGTTTTGTCAAGTAGCTAGAATTGCGTCTGTCTCTTCCACACAGATCTTGGCCTGAGCGAAAGTTTTCAGGTACATGACTCAATACTCGAGTCTTATTTTAGCGAGAGAGGTCTTAAAGCAGAGGGATTGTTAGAGCTGACGTTGGAGAATTGTGTATAAGACAATGGAGTTAATTCTAAAGCGAGTAAACTTGATTTTTTTCTCTCTCCCTTTCCATTTTTTCTTTTTCATAATGCCACCAACAATGTAACCTCCACAGGTAAGAACAAGTTTCCCTTTTCACTTTTTCTTCTTTCTGACTCCAGGAAGTTTGCACATCCTTATGTCAGATCATTTTGGGGATGTTTAGTATGCTTGTCCCTGTGTTTGTTTGTGGATGTGGATGACAGTGAAGTATTTAAATACACAGACGCCAGAAAATGTATTTTATTTCGAAAAGTGAACTGAGGGATGTTCCTGGTTGATCTGATATCCTCGTGTTGGTGTTGTTCCCAGATCATCATACTAAATGTTGTTCCAGGATCAACATTGCAAGTGACCAATCAGAATGTTGTGACGTCATACTTTTGCGACTTCGGGAAAAACCGGCGTAAAACAAAAAACTGTACTTAAGCTGCGTGAAACCGCCTCTGTCCGCCGATCAACGGACTCTGACCCTAACCCTTTAATAAACAGTAAGCAGAATTGATATTGTCCTTGCAACATTGGAATTTCATAAATGCACGAATGGCTTGGCGCGCAAAAGAATAACGTCACAACAATGTGATTGGTCACTTGCAATGTTGAACCTGGAACAACATTTTCATGATGGTCTGGGAACAACACCAACACGAGGATATCAGATCATCCGATGTTCCTGTGGTTTAAGATTCTTAAAGCTAATTTGAGATTTCATCCACCTAGCCCAGCATACATCACCACATTACCTTCTTTAGGTGAAAACTGTACACTGTATGTATCTCAAGTCTAAGGTTCATTCCTTCCTTTGTAAGATGGGGTCTGACGAACTCACTAATGTACATGGAAAGAATGCCTGAATGCCATTTATAGTCCAGTTTTGACCTGGAGAATAATGTTTAAACCAGAAATCTCATAGAAAATATACCTAAAATTCATTTTCATAACGGTATAAGTAAACAACTAACCAGTGACTTTGAATGACTAAATAAATGTAAGTGATGATACTTGGCACTCTCTAAATGGGTTGATTTTTATGGTGCCTAAGTCAGTCCCACATCCTGTACGACTCTTCAGCATTACAAATACAGTGATGATGTTTGCAGGGCTGCGATGATTTTTCACAGATTTTTCCTTAAGTTTTTATTCCACAGTTCAAATTTGAACTGCACATTTCCCATTGTGTTTGCAGAAAACTTTATGGTTTGTTATTGCTACGATTTAGTGTTACCAAAAATCTCAATGACATTTCCTAACAAAAGCTGGAAACGACTGAAATCACAAATTTATTCAGCTGTTTGTTGCAGGATGTGTTTAATGTGGTTCACTACACATTACAGTACTTGGAAGACAGTTCTGTTGCATTTCACATGTATTTCTCGTGGTTTACTGTGATGTTTTTTTTGAATGACCACAGTTATAGTGAATCTTTCTCATCCAACTTGTATCCTGTAGCTTGTATTTCTGTGTTTGCTGAGAGGCAAAAACGCCATTGCTGGAAATAGAACAGCTCTAATAAATAATTTAAAGTCCAAAATTACTGTGAGAGTCATGTCCACGGTGAGTGTACATTTTTCACCACAACTGTACATTATTTCCTTTTTTGGAATTAGTAGAGATCAAAAATGGAGTTATTAAAGAGTCTGTTTGAGTTTACCTGAAACACAACTTATATGTGACTGCTTAAAATGGGCAGGGTTGTATCCACAACAACATAGAATCAGTGATTGCAGGTTAAATGATTAAAAATATATTTTTAACAGTAGTATTTCAATAATATTAGAGACAACCAGCCACCCTTCCTCCAAAGGGTGTCTGGTTGTATGGTTGCTGCTGTGCTCCGATGTGATCAAATATTAAATATTAGATATTAAAAATTGCTGCTGTTAATGACCTTGTGTGTTAGTCTCTTCACTCTGTGTAATTTGGCCCAGACTGCGCAGGTTGAATGTTTTTATTACCCAGCCAGTCTGGGAGTTTCTCTCTCCTGACTTTATCTTGACTCCATCTATTTTTAACTCTGCATCTTTCCTCTCATATACAATATTGATGACAGTGACTGTTTCACCCTTATGTAAGGCGAACACACCCTCATTTTTTCAATGTGCATGTAGTCCGAAAGAAAGAAGAAATTGTTGTCGTTCCTGCTGTGTCAATGTGTGTGTGTGAGACAAAGAGTCTCTGGTATGCAAAGCAAAGTGGCAACCATCTTTTACCTGATGCTGTGTCCTGGATTCGTCCTTGAGAGAGAGCCAGGGAGATTAAATCAAAGCAAATTCTAGAAATTGAGATAACCACCGGGAAACCCAGTGTGTTGTGGTTGGCTGTGTAACACTGCATACAGTCATGTTGCAGTCTGTGTCTGTTGTTAAGAAGGTTGTTGTTGTAGAATCTCAGCCCTGCTCACTGGCTCCATCAGGTGCCTGCTACAGAAATTACACCTATGAACCACTGCTCTCTGAAATCATCACCAAGAAACATGTGCAGGTGTCATAATATTGTCGTGTCTCGGCATAACTGAAAATATTCTTTTTTAGTTTTTACAAAGCATTGTTTCGCCACATTCATTTGGCAAAAATCCAATTTTGGTTCTATTTTTGAAGCATTTTATGGTCTAAAATGTAGGACAGAGGACAGAGAGGACAGAGTCCATCTGACTGAGTCACCTTAGTGTTGTTATCAACTTTTTTTATTAGAAAAAACTGGGCTGCATTTCACTTTTTATTCACAAATGTGCTCCACATTTATTTTCAGTGTTTTCAGTGTCTGATTTTTCTTTTAACTGGCAATTAAGATTGAGTTTGTTTTGCATCTGCGACTGCTATCCACTGACAAAGCTGTCACCGCTGCTTGTCTAAGCACTAATTAGGAAAATTTGAACAAGTGTTTAAAGCCATTGCTAACTGTTTCCAGTTGATCGGTGCAGACTTGTTTTCGTAACAATAGTAAGTGCCAGGAGGCTAACACTGGTACAGCAACAGCTTTGCTAAATTAGACAAACACTGCATTAGTCATATATATATATGTTTCCTGAAGTTGCTGGTAATGGTTCCGTTTACGCATAACTAACATTTTACACACAGCAGCTTTCATTTAGCTCTATTTGTTTTACATAAGTAGACAGCCCACATCAACTAATGGCTCAGCATCTTACTGAGTATGTGCTAGGGCGTTCTATCTCAGCTCCAGCCCAACAGACTGACGACCTGTCTAGGGTGTACCCCAACTACTGCCCTGTTGCTGAGATAAATGACAGCCCTCCCGCAACCCTGAATTAGATAAGTTGAAGAAAATGAATGATTGAATTAATAAATAGGTCACAGTTGCTACCTACCTTCCTATTTCATGCTGTTTCTGACTTAATCACTGTCACAAATGTCTCAGAACAGCGCCTGCCACTAAATATTAATGAATACAGTATCAGTCTTCTTTTAACTCTAATGGTCTTGAGTAAAATGTACTTTTGAACATTTTGACATTGTTAGCCATAACCAGAGAGCGCTCAATATCAAGGTAAACGTGATCACTCAGCACCAGAAGCTTCATTATAAGGACATGGTGAATTTGAAAATTTCAGCTATGTTAGAATTAAGTAAGATTGCGTAACCAGTATTATCTTTTCTATTGGTAATGAATAATTATGTGCTAATTATTTCTCATCCTAAGTAATCCTGGTCCTTCATACTCTATGACCAGAAACTGTGAAGAAATTCTGAGTTAGGAGTGATGTGATCTATGTTCGCTTTCACCATTGTCGAGTGTAGAAACTCTATCACCATATCACAGTAACAGTCACCTCAAGGTGCTTCATATTATTAGATAAAAATATGTGAAGCTTCTTCAGTTCTAAGGGTCCCTTAGAACTGAAGAAGCTTCTCGGATGAGAGGTGAAACGTCTTCAAGCAACTCAAAGAAGTCCAGACGCTTTTCTTTCCAAGCTCCTTAGATTATTAGATAAAGTTCCTACAGTAACACCGGAAAAAAACAACAACTATGAGATCTCTGTGCAAGCACCTGGCGGCAGTTGAAAGGAAAAACTCCCATTTAAAAGGAAGAAACCTCTGGCAGAATCAGGCTCACTGATGGACAAAGGACACACTGTGGAAGAAACGTAACATGCACCCAACCTTGAGATGATTGATACTACTCTCATATGTAACAAATATGTAGCTTCAACCTGTTAGTTTATCTTAATGTAGAGACTGGAAACGTGTATTTCACCTAACTATCCTTGCTTAGATATCTGACTGCTCACTCATCATGACAGCTCATTTGGTTCAGTCACGTGATGACTATGTAAGGTTGCTTATCTCCCAGTAGTGTTTACACTCTCTGAAAGGCAGAATTTTACTGACAAGTGAGCTCAACATAAGACATAGATCCTCTAAAGAACAGCTTTGGACTGAAGATTGACATCTTTACCTGTCTTCTCCTCTGCCCTTTGCATCCCAGTGTTTGCACTATTCCTCCTTCTCCTGTATTTTTATAATTTTTTTCACTCCTTCCCATCTGCTGCCTGTAGATCATCTGAAAGTCGCTCCATCTTCCTGCGTTCTTGCCAATTCTGACTCACTGGCATGTAACAAAAATTGCAATGTAGAGGCTAGAAGTATCTGCCAGTCTTCTATTTGCTTATTTGGGTCTCAAAATGTATCTTTTTCTTTCTTATTTTAGGACAAAATATATTGTCTTTGATGTTTTATCAGCTCTAATTTCCCTAATTAAAAATCTCTGTGGTGCTTTTAAATTAATTCCAGTCATAGGAACAACAAGTGGGCTAAGGGGGAGGTTTTGGAAATTATTTTTGTTTCTTGCCCTCCTTTTCTCCCGACTTATCACCTCCATACTTCACCCCAGTTTTCTTCTTAGTAGCCTCAATCCCCTCTCTGGTTAAGTCTCTTCCTCATGTATTAGCTTTATTTAATCTTTCTATTCCTACCGTTCTCCCGCTTTCTCTTCTACCCTTTATCATGTCTCATCTTTATCTTCTGTCTTCCCCATTCCCCTGTCTACCCACCCTCCTTCTCTCTATTTGTCCTTTCTTTTAATGCCCTCCATCCCTCATTTTCTTCCCCTGCCTCCTCCCTCCCTCTTTGCCCTTACTGTCTCCTCCATCCACATCACGTCTTTCCCTCTCCCTCCCAGACTCCCCGCGCTGCTGCGGAACCATAATAATCACCGCATCGACAATTTGGGTGTGGGTGGGGGCTGTGGGGGTGTCGGCATTGATGGTAGTTTGGGAGGGAGGAGGGTTGGGGAGGGCGTTGTCAGGGAGACGTGGGAGGCGGTTGCCGTGGAAACACAGAGACTCTGCAAGTGAGGGATGGAGAAGGGGTGGACTGGGTGTGACACTCAGTGAGGTCGAAGAGTTAAAAATAGAAACGCTCTGACAAGATCCCCACCACCACCTCTCCACACTGCTCACAGTTTCTCTTTCACTCTCTCTCCCTTTTCTGATCTGTGCCATGGGCAACCAGCTGTGGCATGTTCTGCCTTCATCTCCAGTTTATCCTTGACCTTCAAAAAGAGAGCTGTTTGTGACCTCCACCTCCGATAAACTGCGCCACAAGACTAGATAAGATTTCATTTGCTGCTTTGTCTACGTATGTGATTTTGTTTTGCTGCCTCAAGCTTCTATTTGTGTCCCCAGTGGCTCTGTGGTTGAGTTGCCAAAGTTTTAGTCAAGTACAGATTTTTACATTTACACTCAGGAGGCTGTATTTAACAACTTCAAATTTCTAATCATCAAACTTTCCAGAGATAATTTTCCAGGCTAAATTTGCATTTACAGCAGGCCTTTCATAGGCAAAGTACAGCCATGTACCATTAGCATACTAATGAAAAGAAAGATTGGAAAGGACTGGAAGGAGCTGGAGTAAAGGAATCAAATATTGAAGCTCATTGCTATCGTTTCTCTTTTTGCCTATGAAGATAATATTGAAAATATTATTTAACTTTAATTTGGTTTGCAAAGAAAAAATGTCTTTAACAATGTGCATAGGGTTAGGGTATTCTGAACAGTATTCTGCCTTAAAAATCACAACAGTAATTAAAGTATGCTAACATAGGCAAAAATAGGTCTAATAATGCCAAATAATTGCAGCTATTTAGTCTATAAAATTAAGATTCTTTAATTAATGGCTGAACTAAGAGTTAAGCAGTCCATGCAAACAAAGTAACAAAGGCAGACACGAGGCAGAGTACTAGAAATATTCCCAAAACTCCAAAAAAGCAAAACTCATGGGAATTATGCAAAAGCAGTGGAGTTGCAATGCAGTTGTGGAGAAACAATCTGGCAAGGAAGAAATGGAAGCATGAGGTTGTACCTGTAAGTATCGAGTGACTCACCTGTTGGGAAAGGTGTGGTACAAACAGCGAGAAAGTCAAAGTAACTGCAGTAAAACCAGGAGACAGTTTCTCAACGTTATACAGGTTATACACATTTTTACATAATCATTGTTAATAAATAGTAAATAATAGTTAATTAAACTTCAGTATCTTGTTATTTTGCTATTGAAAAAGTTCAATAATAATCATTTTTAGTAAGGTTGTAATTAATGTTTGAATGGTTGTGTCATTAGTCAAATGTCAATTCTTAGTGAAAGCAGTGAGAGAATTTTAACCGATTTCAGTTTTGTAAATGTCATCCAATAATGTTATTAGACCCACCACACAATATTCATTAATGAAAAATTGCTACTTTACAAACTAACTATTAATCCGTTTTTTATTAGTATCATTCCATTTTTAGCAGTAAAAAAAACTTTTCAAGTGGATTTTAATTAACTGTCAAGTTCTCAGAGTAACTTGCAAATATTGGATGTTTCACAGCAGTTCTCCAAAGCCCCTCTTCTCTCAGTCAAATAGGACAAACAGCAGAGATGGATGTCAGGTTAGGGAGAAAAATAGGTCGGTAACTGACATAGAGACCTCATTTTGGTTCATATCTGCATAGAAACTGATCTGATATTCTTTTTTAACGACATATGCGGTACTCTGCAAAGAAATGAGCCACCCTTCATTTCTTCATGTGTTGCCTCCAAGGAGCCAGACTTTGATGTCATTTTTTAAAGAACATTAATCCACAAAACTGTAATATTTGGTAAAAGAAACAATCCATGCTGGGATGGTGGTTATGTAGTTTAGCCGAATGATTCAGCCTTCTAATTAACTTGGTCAGAATTTGGAGCTACAGTGACTTTTAAACACGACTCACTGAAGTAATTCAGGTAATTAGAAACCTTTTAATTGATCTAATTTGTGTCAAAGCTGTAACTCTGAGCTATAACTCAAAGCTCATACACATATTTTTAGAGTGAGCGTCAACTTTCTCCACACTTTCTTGATCGAGGCTGCTGTGGTATCGGCAGAGATATTGACTCACAGCTCATGGAGCCAATTAAGGTAGAGGGTTTCTCACATCACATGTCAGTCACAAGGAGACGATTCTCATATTTATAAATTCAGCCTGACTTAATTGGTAGGAAAAAAGCACATGATGTCTTTATAATTATCTGGTTTCCTGAACTGGTAATAAAATGGGATTGAAACTTTGTGTCAATTACAAGTGTAGAAAAACACAATGTGCTTAAGCTAACACTGAGACACAAAAGAAACAGGCATCATGTAGATGTGCAAGATCTGAATGATCCAACTTTTGTTTCATTAAAAGATTGTTTCATCTCTGCTTTAAAGATTCATAGTCCAAAGTTCAAAATAATCTGTATGTATCTGTTTATACTAAGCCTTGGTTTAGCCATTTAGTTCATTGATTGATTGAAATGAGCTTGATTGTGTCACAGTAGACACTAGTTGTAATATTCTTTTTTGTACTAGAGGGAAACGAAGTGTTGAAAAAACAAAGCTGTGAAATATTAACTATGTGTCATCATGGTGAACTGCACTGTACTCTAGCAACACAGTGAAACCTGATGCATGGAGTATTGGCTACAGGCCACAAATCCTTCAGATCTGATAGTTCAGCAGGTACCTACAACGGATTGAAAACAAAGTGGCAGTCGTCATCTGTCACACTTTAAACCTTGAACCCAGTTGTGAGTTAAACCATGCTCAAACATAAGTGGTTCCTGGATCTTTTGCATAATACCTATCCTTTCTAAGTCTGTTGAAGCTATGCAACGGTCTAATGTCTTCCTCTCATGTGGTTACACTAGACAAATTGTTGATGGATAATTATGTAATAATACTCATTCATTTTCAGTCACGCTTGATGAGCTGTTCTTGCTCTTTTGGCACAGGCCTGGCATCTATTAGGGGTGAAGTGGTGTTTGATGGAGACAGTCGACTGCCCCAAGTTGCTTTAAGAGGCGGATTATCTACTGTCTACATATTCAGTAGTGCTTTCTACTACATTCTCTGTCTTTCTAAAGTACTTTTAATCGTTTAATATTATTTTAAGTGTTGAACCATTGGCAGTACAAAAAGATGAAGGTAGCTTTCGGTCTGAAAAGTGAAGCCAACAAAGAAGTGCCTGGTGTCTCCTGTGGTCCTTTAGAAGACTATGAGAAAAAGGCCCTTGACCTTGGTAAGCTAGTTTTGTAAATTCATTGTAAAATAATGTTATTAATCCTATCATTCATAACATAGAGTTTCAAAACACAGAGAAGATGACGGCAAAAATGCTCATCTTCAGGTTTCAGAATGGGACTTGGTCATGCTACCTTTTCTTCACTTGGTCTTTAGGGGTTAGTGTTACTGATGGAATAGGATTAGGTTCAGTTTTCCATTAAAGTTTTGCCTGGAACTCCCTAATGGAAAAATTCTAGACTAATAGAAAAAATGTATGAGATTTTTATGAGACAGTTTAGCATGTGGGTAAAACAAAATTCAAGGCTAATGCTAGGCAGGTTGTTTGGTGACTCAGATGTTAAGATTAAGGTAACACTGCTGGCTGATACTACTAGCACCAAAACATTAGCAGGAGACAGCTGCCTGGGGACTGACATCTAAGTCATTATCTCTGGTATCCCTAACCCCTTTTTTGAGGAGGGCAACTTGGAGGACTTTGATCTCAAAGGGTTAAGTCAATTATGATTGCTAGTTCTTAGTGGCTCCCACCTCTGTATGTATTCAGTGCTGCTGATCAGAAACACCCTGCTTGCCTTGCCATTTTGGACATGCTCCAACCCAGTCTTCTAGCGGTTGTGATTTGGCCTCGTTCCAAATCAGTCAGGCCTTAACACCTGCACATTTCCTCCACATACAAGATACTGAGTAAGAGAACCAACTGTCATTTATTACCTAATATATCCAGGACTTTCACATTCATCGCTGCTCCAAGACAGTCATCATTGCAGTTTAGAGTTCCATGACGTACATACAGGATATTATGAGAGCTATATACCCTTTAAAAACATGACCTTGGTCCTTTGGAAAGGTTACTTCTGCCTTTAGGCAACCATAAGAATCTCTAGTAGATTGTGCCAAGAGAGAATACTGAATTCCAGATGGTTGCACTCCTTGAAGTCAATTTTTTCTCACTGCAGTGCACATGGTGTTTGTGATATGAGTGCAGCACAGAATGTCAGGTCACTCTGGAAACAGCATCATTTGAATGCCTAGAAAGTGCCTGGAAATTTCACTTTGCTGAACAAGCCTACAGAGAAATATAATGTAATACTGACAGCTGATGAAAGAGTTCTATTCCTCCTTACAAAGGTTTGTCCCAGGCTGAGACCACTGCACAACTCTTAAAAATCCTTTTTTATAGTCTACGTCAGCTCGCTATGCCGTGGTTCCATGTTGATTTTACATATTTTTAATGAGCTGATGTTGAGAAGTGTTTGGACTTCATCTTAATTTAATTATTGGTGTGTTGTCGATGTCATTATAATAAGGGCACCATTGCCTTGTGCTTTGAGTATTACACAGGCATACAGAGCAATCAAACCTAAAGAGTCGCTCTTGGTGACACTTAATACCACCGTGCACAAAAGACAGCCACTACTCACTTCGCCATGGCCATGTTGCATTAACAGATCCAACCAGTCGCCTTCAGGCAACTTTTGTTGTAATTTGGCCATATATACATAAAAATATAGTGCTATATTTCATAAATAAAATTATTTATTATTTTTAATTATTATTAGTTATTTTTTTTAAACTTCCTACCCACTCTCTTATATACTTATCTGCCCTAACTTTAAATATAGATATTCTTTAAATGGTAGATTGTACATGATGAGATATCCATTCATTCATTTTCTTATTTAGTCTTAATTGGTCAGATCAGTCAGATCTCTCACTAGTCCATTTTGCATCACTATTAATATAAAACAAGCACAATGTTCAGTGGAATTTATTACTCATCTGGTCAACATCTCTTATACTAATATATTTAGCTAAATGTGGGACATGTTTTTGACAAGTTACTTTTACCTCAGATAATTTGTGTTAGTGATATATGTGCTACATGTGCACAGTCACCTAAAACATTCACAGTCTACTAGGGATTCAATTCAATTTTATTTATATAGCGCCAAATCACAACAAAAGTCGCCTCAAGGCGCTTCATAGATACAGAGAAAAACCCAACAATCATATGACCCCCTATGAGCAAGCACTTTGGCGACAGTGGGAAGGAAAAACTCCCTTTTAACAGGAAGAAACCTCCGGCAGAACCAGGCTCAGGGAGGGGCGGGGCCATCTGCTGCGACCGGTTGGGGTGAGAGAAGGAAGACAGGATAAAGACATGCTGTGGAAGAGAGACAGAGGTTAATAACAGATATGATTCAATGCAGAGAGGTCTGTTAATACATAGTGAGTGAGAAAGGTGACTGGAAAGGAAAAACTCAATGCATCATGGGAATCCCCCGGCAGCCTACGTCTATTGCAGCATAACTAAGGGAGGATTCAGGGTCACCTGGTCCAGCCCTAACTATATGCTTTAGCAAAAAGGAAAGTTTGAAGCCTAATCTTGAAAGTAGAGATAGTGTCTGTCTCCCGAATCCAAACTGGAAGCTGGTTCCACAGAAGAGGGGCCTGAAAACTGAAGGCTCTGCCTCCCATTCTACTTTTAAATACTCTAGGAACAACAAGTAGGCCTGCAGAGCGAGAGCGAAGTGCTCTAATAGGGTGATATGGTACTACAAGGTCATTAAGATAAGATGGGGCCTGATTATTTAAGACCTTGTATGTGAGGAGCAGGATTTTGAATTCTGGATTTAACAGGAAGCCAAAACAGGAGAAATCTGCTCTCTCTTTCTAGTCCCTGTCAGGACTCTTGCTGCAGCATTTTGGATTAGCTGAAGGCTTTTCAGGGAGTTTTTAGGACTTCCTGATAATAATGAATTACAGTAGTCCAGCCTGGAAGTAATAAATGCATGAACTAGTTTTTCAGCGTCACTCTGAGACAGGATATTTCTAATTTTAGAGATGTTGCGCAAATGGAAGAACGCAGTCTTACATATTTGTTTAATATGTGCATTGAAGGACATGTCCTGGTCAAAAATGACTCCAAGGTTCCTCACAGCGTTACTGGAGGCCAAGGTAATGCCATCCAGAGTAAGAATCTGGTTAGATACCATATTTCTAGGCTTTTCAGGGCCGAGTACAATAACCTCAGTTTTATCTGAATTAAGAAGCAGAAAGTTAGCGGCCATCCAGGTCTTTATGTCTTTAAGACATTCCTGCAGTTTAACTCATTGGTGTGTGTTATCTGGCTTCATGGACAGATAGAGCTGGGTGTCATCTGCATAGCAGTGAAAATGTATGCTATGTCTTCTAATGATGCTGCCTAAGGGAAGCATGTTTAATGTAAACAGAATTGGGATGGGAATTGATAAGGATTTAATGATTCCACAATATCACTTATTCATTTAATTCCTTATAGATTCTCCTATCGATTCCAACTGCTCCATTTTGAGAGTCACCACCATGACTGAGCAGCACAGACATTAGATTCTTGCAAATGAATTACATGCTGTGGGTCAAATGTTTGTGCCTGTTGGAGGTTTTTCCCCTCTTTGCTGTGATCAGTGTTGGGGTCATTACTCATAATAATTATTACACATAATACACAGAAAACTTTTTGTAAAAAATAACACAGTACTTGACTTAATTACAGAAAGCAGAAAGTAAGTCATTATGCCGCTTGTTACTTTACGTTCATGTTACTCTCTAGAATCACCTTCTGACACATAGTCTAATAATCACCAATTATACCATCGTACCATCAGTCCCACACACCAACACCAATCCCTATCCTAATGAGGATACACATATGTTTCTCCTAGTATTTAAATATGAACAAAAAGAGACTTTAAAGTAATCGTGACAGTAATTTTACATTAGAAACATGAACAGGTAGAAATGGATCTGACTGCTCATCTGTTGAAGTTTAGTGTCTGGTTGCTGGCCTGGGGTATTCACTCAGCTTTAACCTCATGCGGGTTCTTGAATAACTTAGGGTTAGCATGTTGTCTGTGCGGGTCCTTACAAAAAAACTGAAGTTATGTTAGCAGTAAAATGTGGGTATTTCTGCCCTGGACGCTCTTGTCCTTTTATGCAAGAAAAATGAAAGTAATGTTCATATCTGTGCTGTAGACTGTGTCACTATTGTCACACGAACTGAAAACACCTCATTGTAATGCAAGTACAAGAGGAACTGATAAGCGGGATCAACAGGCAAGCAGACATATAATTCTGGGAACTTGTTCTGGATATCCATCCCTGCATTCAGTACAGCAGTGTATATTATTTCATATGCAAAACTAATTTTGTTAAATGGTTATTATTCTTATTTGTGAATAGAAGAAGAAGAAGAATTCTTATTATTGTCCTTCTAATTAATAGGAATAACAATCCTTTTATTGTTACTTGTTTTGTTTTGTTTTGTTTTTTGAATTCCAGTAACAATAAGAAAAATGGAGGCAAGCAAGAGCCTTAAAAAATATATAGCACTATATATTCCAGAAATTTGAATCAAAGAACATTTAGCCTTGTCTAGTAATGGTTATGAATGCAGAATCGGTGGCACTTATGTTAATCCCATTGTAGAGACATTGGCTGCAATTCATCCGGAGACGCTTCAGAGGTCACTTGCAAGATAATTCTTCATGAATAGAAGTTAATGGAGCTAAAGGGCTACATTAAAAAAGGCCAGAGTGTGTTGTAGGTTTTGCAAATATACTATTAAATATATTTTAGGATTTAATACTTATGCCCTTTTTGATCTCTTGTTTTTGTTTTTTTGACAAAGAAGCCCATTTGTCCATAAAACACCCGCTAATGTATGCTGATCCATCTCTTAACAATAATAACAGGAGTAATTGCGCTACAGTTACAAATATGTAGTGACTTTCATTACAAAGTTAAGTGCAAGTTAGCGGATAAGAAGGAAAAAGAGTAATGTGTTTTCTTGCTTTAATCATCTGGTTTCAGTTTATTTGCCGGGAGGAGTGAAATGGTTGAGTGATCTACAGGTTTTGAGCGGTGAAAATATTTCTTTTAATTTTTATTGCACAAAAGTAGAAGATAAGAATGCAAAGTGCTTTCAGGACAGAAATAACTGCATTATACTGCTAACACAACTTTGGTTAATGCTAACACAAAGCTAGTCAACATGTAATTAAGGCAAGTGATGAGCAGTTAGACTTGCAGCATTGTAGCCTCCATTTCTACCTGTTCATGTTTCTACAGTAGACTCACTACAGTGCAGTAGAATTTCAAGTGTCGTTGGTCTGTTTTCTTCAGAATCAGAATACTTTATTAATCCCGAAGGAAATTAGGGTTACAGCAGGCAGCACACTAATGGCGCATGCGCACTTACAAAGGAACCTTCAAACCTTTTTTAACTTTGCTTTGTATTGTTGGTTCTGTTAGTGTGTGGAGCTGTAGCCTAAGGTTTATAGTGTTAACTAGTAACTACATGACAATTACTTTAACATGGGCATTTTAGGCAGTAGCATGAATAACTATCCCAACACTGCTCACAACTGAAACTTCCATGTGTGTGCAAGAAGTAGCTGGTTGTGGTGTTTGAAGGTAATGCTATCATGGGACATCCCCAACACTAAAACTGAAAATGGGCCTAGATCTGTTAAAAACATAATGAAAATGTCCAGAGGATTTCCAGATTGTTGGCTAAAGCTCCATTGGGCTGCATGCTGTTCTTTCCAAACCCCATGTCTGGAGTTCAGAGTTGTCACATTGTCATCTGTTGTTAAAATGTCAGCTATATTTGGCCCCTGTATAAATTAATTGAGCCTCAGTTAAAGTAATAAGTGTGATGAAAGGATTTGATTCAGTAATTCATGTCAAGTGGATAAAATCTTTGCACAGTGAAAATGCGAAAAGCGCAAAACAATTTAACTGAAGGCACAAATTAATGGAGACAAGAGTGCAAGGTTCAGACGTAAATTCTTTTGTATGGCACTTCACGACGTCACTGTGGTAAATTTTATTATGTAGTTTGTCTGCTTTTGTGGCCAGTCACTGGCTGATACAACAGGGAGACAAGTCTCACCAGGATGATTACAGTCTTCAGCGTGTCTTTCGCCATGTATCAACATGTGAACACTGGCTGTCATTTGGCAGACGAGTGACTGTGGCAGCCATTGATCTGGTGCTTGCACGTATGTGTGCATGCATGTTCCCCGCATGTGTGTATGCAATCTTTGTCTTCATGTGTGTATGCCTGTGCATGTTTGTCGCTAGGGGTTGGATGCTGAAATGTCGCTCCAGCGAATGAGGGAATATTCCTGGCTGTCATGTGACTGTGTGATGTCAGTGAGAGAGAGAGAGAGAGAGGAAGAGAACAGAGATAAAGACATAGGGAGAGAGTGTGAGCGAGAGAGAGAGAGAGCAAGGTGCAATTTACCCCCACAGCTGATCAGTGCAGTGCTCAGAGAGAAGCTGAGACGACTAGACTCACACACACACTTCTTTTGGCTCACTTATATGCACATGCACTGCACACACACACACACACACACACATGCACTTTGGGCACGTCAACACACAAACTGGGAGGCATCACTTTAAAAAAGAAAGGATGCATTGCTTCCTCTGCTTTCTAAGCTCATGATACTTTGGATACCGAGGACAGATCTGCCTCCTGGACAAGAGTAAAACGATTCTTACTGGAGAGAGAGAAAAAACTCTGAAGAAGAAAAAAAAACTACACAAAAAAGGACACGCAATACCAGCAGAGATTATTACTGGCAGCGGCGGGTTTGGACAACCATTCAGTGGGCATTTTCAACAGCAGCTGCACCAGCAGCAGCATCAACAACACAAACCTTCCAGCACTCTCTCTGGCGTCAGCGTCCCTGCGCTCCTGGCCTCCTCTCCACTGTTTCCCTCCAGTCCGGTCTCTATGCACCACAGTGACTGGTACTGCCAAGGCCAGATGGCACTGGGGGGGCAGATTGCAACTGCAGCTCAGGCAGGGTCCAGAATAACTTTGAAGGAAGATCAGGTGAAATTAGGGCAAGCCAGGATGGAAGGTACATCGTCCAGAGTGATGTCCGAGGCTCCAGGTGCCCAAACCTTCAACATGCCGGCACAGAAAATCGATGATGAGGAGTTCAAAGGGGGGAGATTGAGGGAGGGTGGACTTAGGGTGGGGGAGGCAGGAGGGTCATTAGGAAGTGCAGCACAAAGTCCCAACAGCCCCCTGTCCTCCCACTCCTCCCTATCCTCTTCATCACCCTCACCTTCTCTCTCACCTGGGACATCCATTCTGAATTCAGCCTTGGACCCTAAACCTATACCCAAGCCCGACATTGGCCAAAGTAATCTGCAAGCAAAAAATACAGGCAACAAAGATGATTTGGCTGTCCAGGGCCAGGGCTCACTTTCTCCTGCAAAACAGACTTCTGGCCAAGGCACAACAAGCCCTTCCTTCACTGGAAGCACCAACTTAAGTCTTGGAAGTCAAGACGATGAGAAGAAATCATCTGGGAACTTACTCGGAAAGCACAGAGAAAAATTTCCTGCAAGTACAACTGGAAACCAAATCCTCCAGCCATATTTAGAAAAGCAAAGTGTTCATACACAACCTGGTGAGACTGCTCTTCCATCTGCTGACTTAACCCTGAGCAAATCTGGTCACACTGCTGCACAAACCACAGACCCACCTGCGGCCTCAGCCAACAAAACTACCACTAGTGTTGGACAGAGTGGATTGGAAAGAGAATACTCAAGCCATACTGAAAAGAGAACGTCAGGATCGTGGACATCAGAGGATATTAGTGTTGAAAAAGAGCACGAGGTTGCAAGTCCCAGAATGTGCCGGGATTTAAATGGCGCTGAGGATGGCAGAGCGGGATCGTGTCGTCCATGTAACAGAGAAACAAAAACAAACCATAGTAGTGATGCTCCACAGCGGGCTGCAGTGAGACGAGCAATGTCTGACTGTTCACATCTGGCTGTTCCCATGGTAATGGCAGGGACATACCCCACCAGTATGGGAGGCTCACCAGTGATGGCACCAAATGTGCTGAATTTTACCATGACAGGAACAGCATGTCTGACCAGGGCGCCCTACCAACACGTGGCTGTCCGGCGCTCACTTACGGTCACGGACGGCACCGAGGCGGCTGCTGCAATGGCGACAATGATGGTTTCCCCATTAATAACATCTCCTGTTTTGCCATCTTCCCCACCCCCAAAGAGACATCATGGAAGCTGCGAGAGCAATTTTCTAATTCCTGTCCCACCCCCTGTTGGAGCGTCAGCTAACGTCTCTCAAGATAGTAAGCTAAACACAGCGGGTAAGACTTCTTGACTCCCTCTATGTGTGTAGTTGTAGTCACTGGAGGCCATGACTATGCATCAACCAATCAGCACACAGTCACGTGTTTTGCTTGGCTGAATAATATTTACGTTCTACCAAAAAAAATCAGTTTATACAGCGTATACTTGTCTTGTATATTTCTCTACATTTTGCTGACATCTAGTAGCATGTAAAATGCCTCATCTGCCAGAAGGTGAACTTAATATAATCCAGTGTTTTGGTTAATAGTGTTTCCCAAATACTATTAACCAATAAAAAAGAATGCCATGCGCGCAAGAATGCTTCTGTGTGGCATAGTGAGATTAGATGCTGCTGTGCAAACAGAAAAGTAGAAACATGCAAAGCAATGACTATCGCAGCCATCAAATGGCTCTGTCTTTAAAAAGTCCATCAATGGTAGATCTCACTGTGAGACCTAGTGACCCTGCATACTCATTTTCTAATGGCTTGGGTAACAAACGCAAGCCGTTTGCCAGTGAGCACATCCTGTTGTATCCTCATTTGTGACTCCTGTTAATGTTGACTTGAAACTAGTGACTAAACCCACAAAGTCATTAGCTTACTTAGGCCACAGGCTTCTATACAAAAATTTAAGTTTTAGGCACTTCTGCATTTATTTATTTCCATGCTGTGTACTTGCATTCTTGAAAAACTGTGACAATGTAGTAGTAGTAGTAGCTACGCCCACTGCTTTCACAAAAATGTATATGCATTTGGTGAGATGGGCATTGCAAACTTGTTGGAGCAGCCCAAGGTAGTTAAATTAATAGTGTTACTTCAACCTATAGCCACATTGTATATTGAGGGGCATCCCACACTAGCAAAATCAAAACCATGAAGACTAAATGTGTAGAGGGTTTTGCCTTGCCAGGAGAGTTTATTATCTTCAATTAAATTTAAAATCTTCCTTATGTCACTGGAGCATTAACATTATACACCTAAATTCGTGAGTAGCAGCAGATCTTTCTTTGCCCTTCCTTCCTCTGCACTTCAACTGACCACATATCATTACAGCACAATTGCATTTGGCTAAATTTAGCTGTCTGCTGTGGCTTCCTTTCAGACAATAAGCCAGAGTGAAAAGAGATGCATTTTAAATTTCAGTAAGAGGCTTTATTTCTTTATTAGGCTGCCATATCAGTTTCAGTTTTCACAGAAGCCAGTTTTTATCCACAGCGTACGTCTAGTGTCATTCTAGTTTATGATAGCAGTTAATCAAGTTAATGAGCTGAGTTGAAAGGAGTGTATGGCAGTTGCACATGTCAATATGTGGAGTAATGTGTAATAAAGTAATGTAATAAAGGTATGAGAGGGTTATCTTACACGGCCACTAACTTAAGTTTGCATGGCTAGTAAACACACTGAAAATAATGTGGACAGAATGACAAAGAATAAAGGAAATGACAGCAGACAAGAGCTGTTTAACCAGGTTATAAGATTTCTTGCAAAGGGGGAGGAAGAATCACGATGTTGTATTTGAAGTAGAGGTATGATCCATAACCAGGTCAGTGTTACATTGAAAGCTGTCTGGCCAATAGACGTTCTCCTCCAGGGGACTCGTACTATAAAAAAACGTAAAAGGTTGAGTCTCTTTTAATTGACATCTTCTCCTAACAGGTGATGGAATAAGGTAAATCAGTCTGGGAAATAACATCACATCTTTATCGTGTTTCATCTTATCTGATGAGTGTCTAACATAGATCATGGTACAGAATTCTTTTATGAGTGCCTAGAGATATTCAAAGGACATTTTCACAGGTTGAGACCGATGATGAAACAAAAGCATGTGAAGAGAACAGGCAGAGGATTATGGGAGAACTCTGTCATAGATAATTTCCTTTTTTATAGCCTTTTATCTATAACAACAAATCATCTATAACAGTGTTCTCCCATAATCTTCTGCCTGTTCTCTTCCCATGCTTTTGTTTCATCATCATTGCGGGGTGGCTGTAGCTCAGGAGGTAGAGCAGGTCATCTACTGATCAGAAGGTTGGTGGTTTGGTCCCTGGCTCCCCCTGTGTGCATGCCCCAAATTGCTCTCTGAAAGATCCATCAGAGTGGGAATGTGTGTGAGTGTTAGGTAGAAAGTACTTAAAAAGCATAGAAGAAAGTGCTTGTGTGAATGGGTATGAATGGGTGAATGTGGCGCTTTGAGTTGAGTAGAAAAGCGCTATGAGGAGTCAGTCCATTTAATGTTCCGAGACTGAGTAGAGAGGCCCTGCTCTGCTCACTTTTTGCACCATACCTTTATTTTAAGACTACTAAAGTAGCTTTGCATGATATATAGTTGAAAATAATCTTCGTTTATCTCAGTCAGGGCCTTAGTTTACTTGAAGGCTTATTTTTGATTAGCTGCCCTACGTGAAAGGTTTGATCAGCCAGAGTTGTTTGCCTGCAATGACCTTTTAAGGATATTCGCTGTCACTGATGTCATACAGATGCAAGAGTAGGAAAAACTGCCTGAAACATAGTGTTTAGTGCAGTCTAGCCTGATCCAGTTGCTCGCAGGGATTACTTGTACTGACCTCATTATTTGAAACTGTGTCCATGTTTAATGTGAGTATCAGTCATTGGAAGTGTTTGTGTGACAAAACATAAAAGAATAGGCTGAATAGACCCAATCTGAGATTATTTAATATGTACCATTTGCTCTTATTGTAATGGCTTCTGCTGGTTTACTTTTAGAATAACTGCATGCCTCTAACTGTTTAATCCATCCATTCAGTGTGTTGTTTTGTTTTGCAGCCTGCAGTTGACAGAAAGCTGGAACATTGATTAGACATTGACACTGACTGTACTCATTCAAATATAGAGCGGCTATTTCTAGAATTGTGTGTGTGCATATTTGTTCATACACACAGTATGTGTGTGTAGGTGAACAGCTTCCACTGACGTGAATCTTTGAGATTCTAAAGGCACACACCCACACAGACACACTCACAACAGACAGCATGTCTGCAACTTAAGGTGCTGTCTTCATTCAGCACAGAAGGGACTCACAGCTACACGTACCACACGCACGACAAAGTACACAACTGTGAAGGGAGGGGGCAGACAAGTGCAAGGCTCAAATCTTGAGCTTACACGACACAGACTGAAAATAAGCAGATATTAAGAACAGTTAGGCTCAGCTAACGGCAGCTTTCATTTAAGACACGTCTTTCAGCTGATGGCATCAAAAGCTTCGTTATGTGCTTGGACTCTCAAACAAGACACAGCTTACAGCAGCTGCCTGTGGTTTTTAGAGCTCATTCAAAGGACTGAGGCTGGTACTTATATAGGTGTTTTGTGCTCGAACTAGGCACTCAAAGCTCTTTTTGGACTCTGCTAAATTTGGTAGTATCAGTGGTTCCCGTTAATAACAGCAAACTAACGTTAAAAAGCAGCTGGTTCATCAGACATAACAGCAGCTGGTTTATCTGTAGCCCAAAACAGATCATGGTTTTTGTTTTTTAACTGGAGGTCAGAACACAATCAAATAAATCAGCAAAACAGTTTTTACATAAAATAAGTACTTTACTTCCTGGTTTGTTTGTTGTCAGAAAAGCTGGAAATGGCATCTTCTGGTCATGTTTTGTTAGTTTGATTTTGCTAGCTGAATACGTTTTGCTAAATGCTAACAGTTATAACCACAAATGTTACAAAGTTGCTTTTTGTAACAGTGAGGCTAAAACCAATGAGGCACATTATACTTAAGTGCTTTTTAATTTGCAGGGTTAATGATGTGAACAGCATATATTTAACCCAAACCGTCATCTTTCATAAGCCTAAACAATTTGTATTGTGCTTCAGTGTAGCCACAAAGCCAGTGAAAGGAGTGAAACAAAGCTCTGATTTATTCCACCTTCATTTACAATTTACAAAATTTCATAAACACAATTTACTAAATTGTTAGTTTGCTACAATATCTGTTAACTGCAGCTCAATTAAGTATTAAATGTAATATCTAGTGTTATTCATTGTTTTAATTATTTTAAATTCAACATTAAATTTTATAATTTGTCCAACAGAAAAAAACTAGTACTATATGAGGAAGTCAGGAGCAGTAAAGAAGTATGTGAGGGTGGTGAAGTAAGAGACTGGTGATGGGTCATGGTGGGGAGGGTATGACATCAGGTATCTACTTTGAGCCAAGGGCGTAGATTTGGTTTTGGCATTGGTGGGGACGGATGAGTCAACAACCGAACCCTGCCCCGTTTCTTTTTTTTTCCTTTTTGTCGTGGCTGTAGCTCAGGTGGCAGAGCAGGTCAGCCACTAATCAGAAGGTCGGTGCTTCGATCCCAGGCTGCCTCCTGGCTGCATGCCAAATATCCTTGGGCAAGATACTAACCCCATGTTTTGCCTACTGGTGGTGGTCAGAGGGCCCGGTGGCGCCAGTGTCCGGCAGCCTCGCCTCTGTCAGTGCGCCCCAGGGCATCTGTGGCTACAACATAGCCTGTCATTGCCAGTGTGTGAATGTGTGAATGACTGAATGTAGTGTAAAGCGCTTTGGGGTCCTTTGGGACTGAGTAAAGCGCTATACAAATGCAGGCCATTTTACCATTTTCTTGATAACAAAAGGAGAAATATACTTGCCTACATATGCTATTCTACATGCTTTTAAACCATTTAAAATTGCAATTCATAATTATATAATGAATTATATAATTATGACGTATAATTATACGTCAATTATATAATGTTAAATTACTATTAAACAAATGACTAAGTATTTTAGACTTTAGTTTACTTCAGCCATATTCCATATAAATCAGGTATCATACAAAAATAAAAATAGCTTCAAATACAGTCATGACAATAAAGAATATGACTTTAAGGACTTAACAACATTACTTCAGTCATAATACACCAACATCTCTGACACATTAGCACTAAGGGAACACTGAATGACCTGGTGGTTTTTGTCCATAAAGCTACTCATCTAAGATTACCACAAAGTAAAAGATCTCTCTGCAAAAGTATGCAACATTTTAGGCACTACTGCTCCGATCAAATCAGTGAGCTGGGATTTTTTATTCTAAACATGAACTACTGTTACAGCAACAGACATTAATACTACTGGTGTCCCACACAACAACTCAATGTCCACTATGTGAAGGAGCCGAACACATGCCTGCTCCTCTCGTTAACTGAGATAAACTGCTGGCATATTGGTTTTACATCTATACTGTCCAGGCTCTCCTGGTGGACATACAGCAGCATTGTTTAATCTCATTTGAGTCATTGTTGACCTTAGCCATCTTTTTAGTCTTCTGAGAGCACTGAAGCTTCTTTCAGCCTCAGTAGATATCCTCAGATTACAATTATTATTCTGTGCTTGATGTGCCTCACCTTTGGCCCTGGCTCTTCCCCTCTGACTGCACTAAGACATATTGCCACCTGATAAAATAACACATTGATTCGTGCCATATAAAAAGTGAGACATGTCAATTCAGATTCTTTGTCAAATATACACTAATGAATCAATTTACATCAGCAGCCTAACAATTGTCATGATAATAAATACTAGTTAATCTATAGCACCAAATCATCAGTCAGTCACCTGTGACCTCGGCTCTTCACCTCTGAGCTTCAACATGGCAGAGCTGCCTCTGTCACCTGATGAATAACAGTGAGACATTCCAAATACATGCAGTCACACATGAGCTTCAAATACAGTCATGAACCATCAAGTCATCATTTCACCTGTGATCTTGCATCACCATTACTCTCTGAGCTTTGTGTTGGTTCTTCTGTCACCTGACAAATAGGACAAACATGACAATAAGAATAAAATGTGGAGCTGCTTCAGTGTTTCTGTCACTTTGTGCAGATCTTGACTCATCAGTAATGTTTGTAGCGTGAGTGCATTTTTAAACAATTTGTGCAAACTGCACTACAAGGTGGAATATTTGCAAAATCATGACTACCTCATGATATTTTGTCTCAAAAATTAACCCTATGAATATGTCAGTGCCATTAGGATGGAATTATTGTGTCACCAACATTTTAATGTTAGACATATATTTTTAACAGCCTCTGTAAACTAATATCCTGGCTGCTCGAGGCTGCCGTTTTCTCTGACAGTTTCAATCAAAATTAGAAATGCTGCTCTGAGACTGAGATAACTAATAGTACTGCATGTTGTGCAGTTAGTTTCCAAAACACGTTATTCATGGTTACATACAGTTTTAGACCGATGTGGGCCAAAGCCTAGAATAGCCTGTAACGTTACTAAGACGGACACATTTTCCGAGTTAACTTGACTTTAAGTAACTTACAGGTTTCTTTGAAAAATACTTTCTTATATCCAGGTTCTTCCTTTTTGCTGCCATCCTCCTCTCCTCCTTGCAGGTCCTTGCAGCGCAGGCTTGCTGCTGCTAAAACTAAACAGAGCTCCCTGAAAGGCTCAGCCAATCACATTGGCCATATTTGTCACATGACGTAGGACTCCAGTAGAGAACGTAATTTAACTCTTTCTGCACCGCTGGGTGAATGAGACGTTGACAGATTGTTTTTTTCTTTCTATCGGGTTTGTTTTTCTTTACTCGAAGAGATCAAATTATTGGTGGGGACAATTCAATAATCGCTGGATATTGGTGGGGACATGTCCCTTCCGTCAATGCCAAATCTGCGCCCTTGCTTTGAGCTCATTCTTGTTGGACAGGTTGACAGATGAGGTCAGGCAGGAGTCTCCATGGACAATGATGTTTGGAGTTTGTAGACTTCATTGTGATCTGTACTGTGAGCAGGGAGCAGGAGGAACAGAGCCTGGACAGGTGGAGGTATGCACCGTAGAGGAGGGGAATGACAGTGAGTAGTATGGCCATGTTCTGATTTACACAGCAGTCAGCTGTTTCTTTCTCTCTGTTTTACTTACAGACACCAGCATGTGCAGTTGGTTGCTAGCAGCTGTAACATGGTATGATGGTATGGATGATCTGACTTGTTCATGTTGGATGAGTCATATTGCTGGTGTGCCAGGGTGCAGTAATGTGACCGTGAAAACCGAGCAATAAAACCACCAGTTTATTAATCAGGGTATGAAATATAGTGGAAACCATAGAGCAGTCCTGATGTGTCTGCGGTCCATGTTGTTGCGTTTCTCTGAGTTTCACTGAGTAACTAAAGAATAATTTTGATGGTATCCTTTGTTCTCTGTGTTTGACATTTTAATCAGCAAATTGTATGCTGTGATCTACAAACACATATATCACCACAATGCAGTCCAGCCAACAAACACTAGCAATCTGAGGTCCTAAAAGCAGATATAAAATGGATAACACACAGGTTTCTACATACATAGCATTGCTGAGACAGCACAGATCCTCTTTGCCACCACTTTCCACATAAAAGGCTCCTTGGGTTCGCCTCCCACAAGAACACCTTTCTAGCACATTTAATACTTGCAGCATGTAGGTCAGATGACACATATATATATATATATATATATATATATACCACCTTTTTCACATTCACTAAGGAATAATTCAAGTAACATATAACTAGTAAACTCAGCTGAACAGCTAAACGTAAACGTTCAATAGGTCTCAGTCACACAGGCATAGAGACTGGTCAGTGACCCTCGGGCAACCTCTGTTCACTAGAGAAATAAAAGACAAATGGCAACACCAATGACAGCAGACCAGATAAGCTTGCTGTTTAGCAAGATTACATACAGTCAAGACTACCTACAAAGAGAAGATAGCGATGGCAATAATATATTTGTAAGAGTAGCTGGATCGAAAACAAGGCTAATCCTACTGTGAAGGCTGTCTGGCCAAAGGATATTTTCCTCCAAGGGGATTCAAATTTATTCTGGAAGTAATTCATTTTCATTATTTCTAAGGTTAAGCCTCTTTTAATTGTCATCTCCTTCTCTAGTTTGAGATGTAATAAGACAATTCAGTGAGGGGGAATGGTTTTTCTTCATCATTGGGTTTCATCTCATTTGATGTCTGTCTAACAGATATGATCTTGCACATTGGTTGATGAGTGTCCGGATGTATTTTTCACATGTGAAGACTGGGGCTTCAATGGCGGGGCAGATCAACTTTTTCTGGGGAAATCTGTTTTGTCCATAGAAGCCCATAGTCTGTAGAGGCGAAAAAATGAGGACATTTGTGTTTATTTCTTGCAACGATGCACTAAATTTTATACCATTGAAAAGCCTGTTTGTTTCCCCTTTTTATGTGTTGAGGACCAGAGTTGAGTATTTGGGTCGCACCCATGAAAAACTCAATCTTGTCTGCCAGTGCCATTGTTTCGTTTACTGGATTGGATGATTGAAGTCTGAAGAAAGAGGATGTATTGGCAACAATTTATTAATTTAACGAGGGGGGCCTCAGTAGCACGTGGAAGAACATTATGCAGCCACAGCCTGGCACCTCCTCCTTGTGCTGGTCACCAGCTGTGTGACCAGCATTTGTTTTAAGTAAGCCAGTGTGGTTGCACATGCTATACCTCCCACAACCACTTGCCACCTGGTTGTGGACTACACACTTTGGTTACCAGGATATCACAAACCAGTCTCTAGGCTTGTATGAAGAAGGATTTAAGAAGGTTATTTAAAGCCACAGAAAGCTTGTCGCTGAATCTTGTGCTTCGTATTGCTGAACTATCACTAGTAAAGTTCTATTGTGGCTAAATGCAGGCACCACAGAAAAGGAATGTGTGGCATGAAAAGGACAGTATGTGTGCCTCTGCTCCACTGATTTTGATCTAATTGATCAAACTGGAACGTGTTAATGAAGTGTGCTGCCAACTCAGTATTCTTTTGCACTGGCTGGATTTCACTGTCTGTGAGAAGTTTCTATAACACTCAGTGTTGATTTCTGCCTTTATCGTAAGACTAAAAAAGACGCTGAGTAATATTGTTTGGAATAAGAGACACATTTTATGGACCTTTGCTGTTCACTGCAGCTGAAGACGTCAGGATGCCTCATTTCTTCTGTGATCAAATTCTCCTTTTAGTTTGTTTGCTGCTATTTGAATGAAATGGATAATATTGACTTATTTTCACCAAAATCAGACAAAGCTGTGCAATAAATCTCGGCCATCAAGGCCATTAAAATTCATTTAACAAAGAAGGCCTCTTTAAGAAGCCACTGCAGCAAGTTATGAGTTTGCATTAACATTAGCTTAACCTTCCAGGGCAGGAAGTGACTTCATTTACAGTTTGATAAACCACCGCAAAATAAATCACTGGGGCAGACAACCAGTAAAAAGAGAGAAGCAGCAGGATAAATAGGACAGTAGCACTGAATGCTGAACATACTGTGGCACCTTACTGGCACACGTGAGCCATCCATGTGGCAACTTTCCGTGCTCATTACTGCTTGTGCCTGATTTGATCTCTACTGCAGGCTAGTTTGCAGCTCCAGTTAAGAGCAGCTTAAGAAAATGGATCTTTTTTCATGGCAGCTGTAGATGCTGCTTGATTGTTGGAGAAAGCACAGCAGCAGCAAGCTGCCATCGGTTGAAAGGAGGAAGAGCGGTTATCGCACAGTAAACAGGGGGCAAGAGGGGGGGAGGCATTAGGGTACAGCACAGCCAGGCCTTTCCACTGTTACATAAGATGTGTCTTCATGGCAACAAAAGGCCTCTGTCGTTTTCTGCTCCCAGCCCTCAGCCCCGCCGGCTGTGTCCTTAACCCCATCGACCTCATTAAATATTCCCCTCTGCTCTCCTCATGTATCCCTGTTTACTTTCTTTCTTTCACTTTATTGTCCTTTTTCCTCTGTGGATCAGTTATTACCGCCAAAGGTTCTTCATAACCATGTCACACACTGAAAAACACTGGAATTTATATAAACACGAGTATTATTACAGTGGCATGTTTAAAGTTTCAAATAATGTGGAAATTTTATGTAGAAGTATCCCTGTAGGCCAAACTTCAGGTGTTTTTTGTACTCTTTGTTCTTCATGATGTCATTCTGTCATTCTCGTAGTGAGAAAAACACGCCACATTTAATTTGAGGATTTTCACTCTTGGGAGAGGTGCTGAAGAGTCTATCGATGAATGATTACAAAAATGTATTAGAAAAATACACTCAGTGATTGCCATATCATCCTCAGAGATGTTAACCAGATACAGAAGAACTGGGCCCATAACACAGCCCTCCTTTCACCGTCGTTGGAGATCATTTTTTTGGTCTCCATGTTCCACCATAACTCAGATCACAGGGCGCAAGCTATTTAAGTATCTCCCAGATTATTAAGGACTCAGTTGGTGGTAGAGCTCTGCTGTTGTGGAATAATTTATTAAGATCACCATCGAGACCTTTAAATCGAGACTAACAACCTATTAATTTCACTTGCAAATGCAGCTTTAAAACCTTCCTGCTGGAACCTCATTTTGTGTTTGCTTTAGTTTTATTCTCCAATCTGTTAGAGTACTCTGCACTTTGTAGTTATTAAGCATTTAATGATAGATGGTGTTTCTTAAACGAAACGGTTTAGATATTTTGTAATGCTAAATATGCAGTGATATTTTGTAACAGTACAATACAAATAAAGACAAATAAAATCTAATTATAGATGAATCATAAGAGAGATATAAGTCATCTAGTTCATAAAAAAGATGACAGATCGACTCTTAAAAAGGGTTCAGGGTTGGATAGGGTTTGACCCCTCTGACATGGATTATTGTGAGGATACAGCCTGACCATTGCAAGCTCTTACATAAGGCAGTGCAATAAAATAGATGGTGCTGGCCTGTTTACCAGCCAGACCCAGAATCATCTGCTGCCTCGACCTACATAAAACCTTCCATGTGGAGATTCAAATCTATAAATAACAAAAGTGCAGTTGCAACCAGAAGATCATTTGATGTGATGGGTTTTGTTGGTGAACACAACCTTCAACATTAGCACTGTGTCATCATTTAGGTGCCACACTGGATTAAAGTTTGTGCTCAAGCTTGGTCCTGTTTGTATGTCACTGTATATTCTTACATTTCACAGGACAGAATAATCTTTATCATTTCACAGACATGGTTTCTTCATAGCCTCTGATGGCCTTGCTTACACCGATATGACGAGGGCCATTTAACAAATAATGAGTGCACATTGTTAGTGCCAGAAAAAGCTCAGAGAAGATCCGGGACGGGTGGATAAGTCAGCAAATCTCTTACCAGCATTCAGCTTTGGTTTCTTTTACTCATTACTACATTTGTCTTTTATTTTATTTATTTTTTCAGCAGCGGTCCCCAACCCCCGGGCCACAGACCAGTACCGGTCTGGTTCTGCCGGAGGTTTCTTCCTGTTAAAAGGGAGTTTTTCCTTCCCACTGTTGCCAAAGTGCTTGCTCATAGGGGGTCATTGGGTTTTTCTCTGTATCTATGAAGCGCCTTGAGGCGACTTATGTTGTGATTTGACGCTATATAAATAAAATTGAATTGAATAGAATTGAGTTGAGTCATTTGGTACCGGGCCGCGAGAGTTGAGATTTTCAGTTTATGGTTTTCAGGGTTTTTATCGTTTTTTTTTATCGTTAACTCCGTTTCTCTGGGTCTTTTCCCGTGTGTTATGAATAAATCTTTTTTTGGTACCAGTACTGGTTTTATTTTGTTGTATTTATCCACCACAAATACAATAAACGAACCGGTCAGTGGTGCAAAAAAGGTTGGGAACCGCTGGTTTAAAACATACAGAATGTTTTAAATTATGCCTGGATGATTGATTTGTGAGGCTGATTTTTATTTAACCTTGTAGAAAGTAAAATGTTAAAACGGATTTATGCTTTCTGCTCAGATAGCACTTATCTTAAATCAGAATCAGAATCAGCATACTTTATTAATCCCTAAGGAAATTATGTGGGTTACAGTTGCTCCAGTATAAATATCAATAACAGAAACAGACAAGACTATTTAACAATACAATATGTTACAGATTTAAGAAATTTAAGAAATAGAACAATATATACAAATCACTAAATAATAAATATCAAGGATTGACGGAGGTGATTATAAATAAATGTCAAGAATGTTGACAGCAACATTACTGAGTAGAAAAGAGTGTGTGCAAAAAGGATGTAACTATTGCAGTGTTTACAGTGTGTTAGATGGAGGAGCTGTACAGGGAGATGGCCACAGGCAGGAATGATTTCCTGTGTCATTCAGTGGTGCTTTTTGGTAATCTCAGTCTGTCACTGAATGTGCTCCTGTGACTAGCCAGCCCGTCATGGAGTGGGTGGGAGGTGTTATCCTGCATTGTTTTTACTCTGGTATAACATTCGCCTCTCCGACACCACCTTAAGGGAATCCAGCTCCATCCCCACAACATTACTGGCCTTGCGGATCAGTTTATTTGCATATGCGACCCTCAACCTGCTGCCCCAGCATGCAACAGCATAGAGGATAGCACTGGCCACAACAGACTCACAGAAAATCCTGAGCATTGTCCAACAGATGTTGAAGGACTTCAGCCGCCTCAGAAAATAGAGATGACTCTGGCCTTTCCTGTAAAGTGCAGTGGCGTTTTTTTTGTTTTGTTTTGTTTTGTTTTTAAGCTAGAGATATAGAGATTTTGAGAATATGAACTAGACTGCACATAATATGTACATCCCCCTTTTGCTTACTGCAAAGCAGCTTTCAAAATCATGTTGTAAGTTGAACAGAATCTTGATATTTGATGACATTTATTAGAATTTTGTTACAATTTTGAATTTATATATGTGGGCTCTTTTGTCTCCAGTCACATCCCGTTACTCATTATGCAACAGGGTTTGTTAAAATAGTCTGACGCTAATGACAGCATTCTTTCTTTCACAGTTAAATCTGACAACAAGGACAAGCAGGAGAAGACAGACATCGTGTCTGGGAAAACAGACAAGATTGACAACTTTGACAAGAAGGAAGAACAGCAGAAGGACTACGGCCCAGACAAGAACCAGAAGTCTGAGAAGATAATCAAAAACGAGGAGAAGCTAGAGAAGATGAACGCGGAGAAAAACAACAAGGCCAATGAGAAGGCGGAAAAGGTAGACAAGCCGGAGAAGACCAACAAAGATGAGAAGAAGGAGGAGAAGGGTGTGAAAGGGACGGCCAAGTCTCCCACAGGGAATGGTAGCAAGACCCTGGCGAGCCCTGACAGCAAGAGCAAGGTGGGTCACATACAGACACGCAAAAAGAGAATAATTAGTGTCATCTACGCACATTTCCAGCACGCAAACTGCACAGTCATCGTGGTAAAAGCAGTCACCCGATAATAACAAGTCTGACCTCCCACAGTTGCAACGAAAGCCTGTGAAGTGTCCTTGAGTAAGACACACAATTGCTTACAAATGCTGCAGAAGCTGATCACAGAAATCACAGAAACATATTTCCTTTATCTCTTGTGTGTGTGCTAGGGGAGGTCTGTGTGTGTCTGTCTAAAGTCTTGGTCACACCAGTATTTTACCTTCTGAGGCCCATGTCATCATAGGTGGTAACCCTAAGCTTGGTGTGAATAGCGTTTGATGTGCGCCAGTTGGAATAATTGTTTTATTTTCTGATTGACAGGACTACATTACACACACAC
>NW_024582604.1:285381-323867 GCF_018398535.1 Haplochromis burtoni
CACACACACACACACACACACACACACACACACACACACACACACACACACACACACACACACACACACACACAATTACAACCATTTTGAGTTGCAATTTCACACACACACACACACATATATATATGCATATATATATAATATGTGTGTGAAATTTCACTGCAACTCAAAATGGTACTCAGTAGTATGCATGTCCCCCGTGTGCTTGTGTGCATGCTGCCAGTGAGATGGTATCCTGGGGGATCTCCTCCCAGATCAGGGCCAGGGCATCACTGTGCTTCTGGACAGTCTGAGGTGTAACCTGGCGGTGTCAAAGGGACTGAAACCTAATGTCCCAGAGGTGTTCTGTTGGATTCACGTCAGGTGAGCGTTGGGGTCAATCATCCTTTATTCTCCAGGATAAATTCTCCTGCTTGCATACTCTTACCACTTGAGGCCTGGCATTGTCGTCCATCAGGAGGAACCCAGGACCCACTTCACCAGCAGTGGGTCCAAGGATTTCATCCAGATACTTAATGGCTGCCAGGGTGCTGTTTCCCAGCCTGTAGAGGTCTGTGCCTGTCTTAATGGATATGCCTTCCCAGAGCATCACTGACCCACCACCAAACTGATGTTGAGCAACATGTTGAAGAATATTACAGACAGCAATATCTCTCCCTTAGAGATAGGGTGAGAAGTTCAGCCATCCGGGAGAGTCTCAGAGTAGAGCCACTGCTCCTCCACATCGAAAGGAGCCAGTTGAGGTGGTTCGGGCATCTGACAAGGATGCCTCCTGGGTGAGGTGTTCTGGGTATGACCCACTGGGACCCAGGACACGCTTGAGAGATTATATCTCTCTGGTGGACTTGGTGTTCCCCTGGACAAGCTGGAGGAGGTGGCTGGGGAGAGAGAGGTCTGGGCTTCTCTGCTTAGGCTGCTACCCTTGCGACCCGGCTCTGGATAAGCGGATGAAGATGGATAGATGGATGGACAAACAGTAATACAGCCCACTAGAGGATGTCAGGCCCTTGAGCCATCCAGTGTATTTCTGATTGTTTGGTCAGAAACATTCACACCTGTGGCCTCCTGGGGGTCATTTTGTAGTTCTGGCAGTGCTCGTCCTATTCCTCCTTAGACAAAGGATCAAATACCGGTTTTGATGATGGCTTAAGAACCAACCCTTTTCAGCTCTCCTAGAGTAACTGCCTGTTTCCTGGAATCTCCTCTATGCTCTTTAGACACAGTAAACCTCTGGCACTGGCATGTATTGATGTGCCATTCTGGTGGAGTTGGATATTCTGTGCTACCTCGGTAGGGTCCAGTTATTGTCTCATACTAGTAATAGTTACACTGAGGCTAGTAGTGACAAAAAAAATGTTCTTGACGAAAAATATCTTGACCTGTAAAACCATTTGTATTGCCTCAGGTTGTCTCATTGTTTCCCCTCTATTGAACCTGTTTCATTAATCGGTTTTAGCTGCTTTACTGTTAATGAAACAGGTGTATACATACAGAACAGAATTATATACATAATAGACTATCACCTTTGGAGTAAATGAGTATAAATTTAGGAGTAAAGAGAAAAACCCAAAGAACTTTAGTGACCAACTGGCAAATAAACCGCTTTCATACTGACATGTTCCCAGTAGGTAGCATTTAAGCTAACTGTTTACGTTAAAGCCACGAGGCCAGAGAGTTTTCATACAACTTTCTACATCATAAGCTTACACAAATGAAACTCACTGTCTACTAACTGCATGCTAGCTGACGTGTTTGTGAATCTGTCCAGTGTCTGACATTGAATTTCCATATTACATGCAGCTGTGGGCTACTGCTCATTTTATCTCATTTGAGGCCTGTAATTTCATTATTTAGTAATCATGACCTTTCTAAGCTGGTTATAAATTGCTTAGTCGGTTTTATAATTTATGGCCTGTTTTATGATTATCTATGGTTGCTGGCTGGGCTGCTATATCACGCTGTCATTGCAGTCATTGCTGAGTTCACTGCAGCTTTTTCTTTTTCTATCTGTCTTTCTTTTTCTTCCTTACTTTTCTGCGCTGTCCTCCTTTTTTTACTATTATTTTGGCTTCTTTAATTTCATAATCACCAGCCTAATGCAGGTTCCACCAAACCAGATTCTGCCAAATCACGCCCATCCACTCTCTCCACAAATGGCGAGGCCAACTCGGCCAAACGCCCCTCCCCCACCACTGCTTCAGCCAATAAAAAAAGCCCTGTACCCAAGGCAACTACACCTACTGCTGCCAAGCGGCCGCCAACAGCAACTAGCTCTGCTAAGGCTGCCAAGGTAAGTATAAGACACAAGGTTACACGTATTTCTTCAGTGCAAGCTATGTCTTTATTTGGTAACGACTGGATGACTCTCAGTCTACATTAATATCTAGATATGTATTTCAGAGTTATAAAATAGGATCCTTACATGCCATTTCACATTTTAAAATATATATTTCACCCATACATGAAAGATCGATGTAACCACCACTGCCCATTAGATTATGGCAGGGGCCTCCAACTCCAGTCCTCGAGAGCTACTGTCCTGCAGCTTTTAGATCTATCCTTGTTCCAACACACCTGAGTCAGATTAATGGCTTGTTACCAGGCCTTTGCCACCCTTGATGGCACACTGAAGAGGTAATTCAGCCATCTGAGGCTGTGTCCCAATTCAGAGACCGCACGCTTGAAGTATGCATTTTGAGTGCGATTACGTCACCGCCACGCGACGACGGCTGTCCCAATTCAAAGTGTACTCCAAATGCGCCGTCGATTTCCCCAAATATCAAGCGTGGTCCGTGTCACTACCCGATCTGTACCAGAAACCCGATTGATACCCAGCATGCGCAAAAGGTGTCTACTTCCGGTTGAAGCATTTTACGATAGTTATGGGTCAGAGTATCTGTTAAGATGTTAAGAATAATAATCTCTTAAAATGTTTCCAATAATGAAACATTTCAATATAATGTAGACAAAAACGAAAAATAAAAAGATAGTTACGGATCAGGACTCCCGATCCTTACTGCGCATGTGCAAAGTCGGACTGTACAAATCTGGTCTACCCGATCCGTACCGCGCATGCGCAGATGTTTTCTTCTTCTTCTGTTCATTTAATGGCAGTTTATTCCTCAGTGTACGAGGATACTGCCACCTGCTGACCGAGCGAATGAGCCCTATTGTAAACTGAATTAGCGTCATTACAAACGTGTGTTAAATTTGATTTAGTGATAGTCGAGTGTGTTTATGCTTGTCTGTGTGGAGAGGGTTGATTGGAATAGTGATGATGATGTCCGCTATCACTGTCAATGGTCAGTGAACACTTCATCTGACTGATGAATCTTCACGTGACATATTACAAAGTCTGTATTATTAATTAGGCGCCATTTTTCTTGTTTTACGGCGCTGTTGTTCAATCGGGGAACGCTCTGTGTTGAGGAGACAAGCATGCATTTGTTTGTATACGGATTATCTATTGTTTAAATGTCCCGGTAGTCGAAAAGGAGGCAGAGCTGTTGAGAAATACTAGGTGCTAACTGGGCGCTAACCGTATCATTCAATATGAGAGGAAGTGACCTAAGATTTGCGCATGTGGGGTACTGATCGGGTTTCCGGTATGGATCGGGTAGCTACAGTCAATGGTAGCGACAGTCCGGTGCACACTTCGTGGTCCCATATATCCCACAATTCATAGCGCAGCGGTGGGTGTGGATAATTTTACCGAAAAATACGGCAGACGGCAGAAGAAGAGTGAACTGTCAAAAGTAAGTACTGAATATGATGTCACTTACTTATGTGCGAATGTTTAATAACAAAGAACATTAAAACATTTCTGTTGACCACATGTTGGCAAAGTTATGTGACATTAGTGATGTTTGTACTTTCAGCGTTAACTTGGTTTTAAAGCCTCTACTTAAATATATATATATATTATATATATCTTACAGAGAATGTGATGATTTTATATAATTAAAAATATATATATAGTTGACCTTAATCTTACAGAGAATGTGATGATTTTTGGATAATTAAAGTCAGTCATATATCCACAAACACAACAAGCTGAAAGTCAGTGATGCTGCTCGGTTTGCAGTCCTGAATATCACGGCACAAGCAGGATTCACTGCACTGTTAATGTTAGCTATGTTATATTGCTGCCTCTGTTCGGTGGTGTCGAGCCAAACGGACTTTAACGTGTGTTTGAACGAGCTGACGGTTCACTCGTTAAGCTGAAAGAAAGATGCTTTAATCACAGAGTCACACATGTGTCCACTGTACCATCTGGGAACTCTTCTTGTTTACACTCGTAATAACACAAACACTAAATCCTCCTGTTTGTAGCAGTGTATACAGCTGAGACTGTCACCTGTCTGTCTGTCCTGCACTCTCTCTCTGTTTCTTTCTCTCTGATTGTGGAATAAAAGTATGAACATGTGTTTATAAGTTACACTTGTGTTTGAATCCTGCAGCTTATCACACATTTGATTTCCATGTGTGACAACTGCAAGTGTCCAGAGTGAGGACAGACTGAGGGACCCACTGCTGCACATCATCTGTGAGGCTTTGCAGCCCTGATGATCCACCAGGACAAACTCAGCAGTGTGTGAGGAAGAGGAGGAGGAAGAGCCAGCAGCAGCTGACAGATGGAGAGAATAGACAGACTGTTCCCTGTTTGTGAAGGACTGCTAGGAAAGTTTAACATAACTAATTGTCTGTCCTGAATCAGTCTTATTAGGTAATGTTCAAATAATGTTATCATCCCAGTGTTTTCAGTGTGGGAGAAAGTACTCAGGGCCTTCAAGTTACACACTATGAAAGGCAGCAACAAGTTTAATGATTCAGAAACCTAAAGTATGTATCAGCAGCAGAATGGAGCTAAAAATAAATGTTTGTTTCAGTTCTATGAAGCTTTGAGTATTTTGGATCAGTAGCACTGCTGTGTTTGTTGCATCATATTGCTGTAATTGTTTATATGCTTTATATATTCTGAGCTAAGTTGATCTATAGTGTTACATCATATTCTATAAGGATGTTATGTGTTTGTAGACTTTCTGCCCAGTTTGACCCATTTAGCAGAAGTCAGCCTGTTTAAGGCTCTGATATCTATTCTGTTGACTTAAAGCAGTTATGACATGGTCTGATTTTCTCACCCAATAAAGGAATATTTCATATATCAGTCTACTCTTCATTCTATCAGAAACAGTTATCACAGCTGTACATTTTCTTTTTACACATATATGTAAGCATTGAGCCAAATTGTAGTAATGCCAACATATTAAAGAACAATATTTGTCTCTTATGTATAATACATCTAGTATATACACTGTCACAAGATACTTGTGCTTTGAGTGAAGATTTAAGGTGATAGGAAAATTATAAACTGCAACTTGAATCTTTATTCAAGCTCACTGACAGTATATTTAGTATCATATTTTTATATATATATATATGTATATATATATATCATAATAATCTGACAATACTATAATATTGGCCATATTATATTTACATTACCACAGTGAGATGATTTAGTCTCATGAACAACATTAGCTAATTGTTATTTACTAACTAATCTTAAATGACTGTTCAGCACAGAAATGAAGCCCAACAATCATGTTTTACAGTCCTGTGGTCTCAGCCTCAGATACTCAACTAATCAAAGTGATGTCATGACAAAAATGAATGACCAACAAAACATTTTTCTCCTTCATTTCTGTCACACAAAGCTGTATGTAACGTTTCTCGCGGTTAGTATCATGGTTGCTAGGCAACCTGAACAGCGTGACGAAGGCTAGACCGTCCCATTTCACAGGCCTCTCTCTTCTGCACTTCTCGTACTTATAGTATGCACCGTACGTAGTACGCGTAGTGCTCGTACTTAAAGCGTGCAGTCTCTTAATTGGGACACAGCCTGATTCAGCTGTGTTGGAGTAGGGATGCATCTAAAAGCTGCAGGACAGTAGCTCTCGAGGACTGGAGTTGAAGATCCCTGGATTATGGACTCTGAAATTAAACATACTGTATAATCCTGTGGTCATGCTATTAATAATGTCCTCTTGTTGGCCATGCTTGGATGACACAGGTCTTCCACTGATTGAGAGCGTTTTCATACAAATCTTTTGCCTACTATCATTTTAAAAGCCCTGATTGTTCCATGTGGTTCCAGATATCAGCCACCATCTGTCGCAAATGTCCTTTTTAATCTCCCAATGTTAAAACCTTAGCCTCCTCTTTTCTCTTGTCACTTTCATTTTCTACTTGCATTTGGCTGCACTATAAAAGCCTGGAAAACACTCCTTATGCACACAGCAGTCATACACAAAGTCATACACGTAAAATTCAGGAACACAGCTGTTTATCTCTTCTTTGGTTTTTCTTCAGACTCCAGAAAATGGGGAAAAACGTCCACCTGTGCCAAAGGCCACGCCCGCTCCCCGTACAACTGCCAGTAAGAATGGCTCCTCTGCAACTGCTGCAGGCAAGACTGCAGGTACGAGGATACAGTGCAGCATCAGTTCCTTTGCTGCACCTGCAGCATATCTGACTGTACCGGTTTGCATGATATGAAATAAGATAAGATAAGATAAGATAAGATCACCTTTATTAGTCCCACACGTGGGAAATTTGTTTTGTCACAGCAGAAAGTGGACAATAGAATCTGCCGTTCCTTACAGTATCTCAACATATTCTCTGCAACAGGAAACTTCACTCGCTGCTCTAGCTCGAACAGTGACTTGCATTGCACACTGGCGCTGCTCCAGGCTGCATCAACAGGCTAACTGAATTGCTACCATATGTTAGACTTAATCAGATTCAAGTGCTGGCTTTTGAAGAGCCCAACTGGTATTTTTGTCTGCACATGACAAACAGTATCTCACCTCTCAGAGCAAGGGAGATATGAGCTTTTTGTGTGTACCCTCACACAATATGATTCAGTCACCCAGTTCACGGCAATAGGTGTTATGTGCTGCAGGGTTTATGTTTCATTTTAGCTGCATGAGTGCTCCATTACTCTTTGAGACTTTTGCCCCAGTGTCAACAGTTATGTCCAAGTCCATGATGTTTCTGTCACATCACAGCAGTATTACATACTGTGGCTTTATCAAAAACTGTACATACTGTTACTGGAAACTCATGTTATGCAGTTAACAAACTTCATGTCACCAGAAATTGTTGAGTTTCTGTCTGATTTTGCCTTTAAACAGTCAGCTCTGCAATATTGTAGAAAAATAAATATCTATGGGCAGAACATATCAGTTAAATAATCACATCCTTGCCAATAAAACCTAAAAGTAGGTGTGATAAATTCAAACTACATCATATAGAAACATATAATATAGTGATAAACAATAGTCTGCACTCACAAAGCTTAATTAAACACAATATTGACAAAACATTTTTAGTTTTAGTCTTTGATTATTTGATCAGTCTGTAAGTCAGCTGATTTGGTTGTCGGGTCTGTATAATCATATCTATTCTAAATGTATTTTACTTTGCCTAAATATTGCATGTAAATATAAATATTTGAAATACTACAAAATAAACTAAAATGATCAAAACTAATCCCAAAAGTAACCAAAACCAAACGACACAAAAAAAAATGTGACAAGTTCATCCAAGTTTTCTTGTCTTTCGGAAATAACAAGTAAGAAAACAACTCTACAGCAAGGTAAGAATGGCAGAGCCGTGATTTAGCACTTCTAAATTTACCGTGTGTTAGTACGGTTAACAGTTTTCTGTAACATCAGCTAGACAGGAGGTGACAACAGCAGTGAATGTACATGTCTATTCTTCACTCTCTTTATAGCTTCGATTTGGTGTCCACAGACTTGAGAATAAACAAATAACTCATGAGATGCTGAATATTGAAGTCTCAGCTCAAGTTAGTCATTAATGTTGTCTGTCATATTATTGGATCATTACTATAATTTAATGTGAAAAGAAGTGTCCTATTCAACAGGGTGTTATATATATATATATATTAGGGGTGCAGCAATACACAAAATTCACGGTTCGGTTTGATACTTTGGTGTCACGGTTCGATATTTTTTTGATACAAAAAAATGTTAATGCCTTTTTAATTTGTCATTTATTAAAATTATAAATATATATTGTCACTCAAAAGTACAGTTTTTAAATTTAATGTTGCTGAAACAACAAAATAATAAAAAAAATAAATCTATCTGATCGAGAAATCACTCATCTTTGGAAAAGAGAGTTTATTACAGAGAAATGGCTCTTTCCAAAATAAAAGCTATACTATACGCTTCTTCTGGGCTATATTCTCAGCAGCATATTAAACATATCAGGTCCCCATAAGGAGAATCACTGTGCTAACGGCTGTCTAAATGACTCGGGTAAAGTTTGTAGCATGCGTGCTTGTTGTTTTTGTCTGCTTCCACTTGTCTTTGCACTAGGATGATGTCGGCGTAAATGTGCAGTCATATTCGTTGTGTTCCCACTAGTGCTGTCAGCGTTAATCTGAAATGACGTTAACGCCACAACACGGCAAATCTTCGTTAACGAGCTACCGCGGATCGCCCCGTGCGTGGGGCTGGACGGCATCAACACGTTAACGAGCAAACTGCGCTAACGCACTAGTTCCCACCCATGTAATTGAGCATTGCGTGGCACATCCGACATACTGTTTATTTGTCCATGACGCGCTTACCTTCAGGGTCATACTTCACATGAAGACCAAAATAGTTCCAAAGGCCAGATCTGAATGTACGGAGCCCCGCAGGGGATATGGGAGAAAAAAAAATTAAGACGGACTTTTGCGAGATCTCGCAAAACAAACTCGGGATCTCGCAAAAGTTTTAGCCGCATTCTTCAGAGGCCGCCAGCTCGAAGCCGACCGGGAGGTCGAGGCACGATGTGCCGGGAAAGCGGTGTTCCTCCCGGCTGTAGTAGGTCTCGACCTCCCGTTAGCTTCGAGCTAGTGGGTGTCAGATCTCCAAAAACGTCGGAGCACTTTTGCAAATATGTGATGTCTTGTAAACCGAGCAGGTATCTGACGTTTACACAACTACATTCACGCCTCAAAATATCTTAAAAGTGTATTTTGTGACCCAGAAAGAGTAATATTACAACTAAGTAGCTGCTTGTTGGAATTCAACTTTTGCGAGATCTCGCAAAAGTTTTGCGAGATCCCGAGTTAGTTTTGCGAGTCCGTCTTAATTTTTTTTCCTCCCATGTCCCCTGCGGGGCTCCGTATGAATGAGGGTGGGGGAGGTTCAATTTGCCATGTTGCAACGAGCTTAGCTTCTGTCTCGCTAGCTTGCGCTGGCCTTAGTGCTCGACAGGCGGAGCAGTCGAACGCAGATCCACTGAGCTCTCAACACAGACAGCATCGTCAGAAGAAAAGTTGATAAAATAAATTTAAAATTTTGTATTGTTCGATACATATGCGTACCGAACCGAAAGCACTGTATCGAATGTCAATATCGATACGAGTATCGTTGCACCCCTAATATATATATATATATATATATATATATATGTATATATATATATATATAATATATATATAGTAATATATATATATATATAAAAAACTTAAAGGTGAGCATGAAAGCTGTAGGTGTGTATATATATATATATATATATATATATACACTCCTTTATGCTCACCTTTCCACTCTTTTTTACTTAACCTAATATATATTCTATATTCCTTTTTTTCCTCTTCTTTCTGGAGCATTAAAATAAGTACCCTAACTCCTAGCAACCTTAAGCCTATTTTTGGAACGGCTAGAGGGGCACCACCTGAGGCTGGAAATGCCTCATTATTTTTTTTGTATTGCTGCCTAAAAATTATGGTGAAAAACCTGTTTTCTGTTTTCCACTTACAGCCAACAAGAACGACAAAACTGAGAACAAGACCAGTGAGGCCAAGAAACCCAAGACTACACGTAAGAAACATAAAATACTTAATACACAAACAACACAATACACATGTTTTCATGCAGTTGTAAGTTAGTTTCACAGACATCCATGACGACAAAAGCTCCTTGGGTATTTCCAGTACTTCTTCTACCAGTCAGGTCCCTGTATCCACTTCAGGACCACTTTGAGGTATTTTATCAAAGCAGGGACCAGCATGGTAACACAAAATTCTGGGCCCAAACGTGGGAGAAGGTTACCACCAAAATTTCAGATGCAGCCCGAAAATTTTGTCCCCCATGATTTTATTCAAACACTGGCAGAAGTGTCACAACACTGATAGAACTGGGGTAATATAGAGCAATAAGTATGTTAGATTAAATAATTAAGCGACATATTTTATTGTATAAGCATTAAATGTAATAGAGAGAAAACCCCAACAATCAGACAAACCCCTGTGAGCAAGTACTTGGCGACAGTGGGAAGGAAAAACAATGCATACTTTCATTAAAAGTAAATGACATAGTGGTAGGCTTTTACATTTTCACAAATTTTACTATATTATACTAGAATATAAATTATTATACTATTATAGTGATATATAAATTATACTTATTATAATTTTTGTTTCTCTGTAGCCCGTCCTCGCCCAGCCTCAACCGCCGCTCCTGCTACCCCGGCTGCTTCCACCAATGGAGAATCCAGTGCCACTCACCGCCGTCGGGTCATCACCAAACCCCCTGTGCCCAAGCAGACTCCCCTGGATAAGAAACCAGCTGTTCCCCGTGCTCCCCGCACCCCCCGACCCATCAATGCTCCGACACCAGATCTAAAGAACGTCCGTTCCAAGATTGGTTCTACTGACAACATCAAGTACCAGCCTGGTGGAGGAAAGGTAAGACAAAGAGACAGCACAAGAGAGTACTATGAATAATTCAGGACAGTGATGTACCTGTCAAGATTCATGAATGAATGCTTTTCTTGTAACAGCGAATGATTTGGCGATGGGTGGTTTGTACTTTAAATAGCGCATGTGTGTTATACAGCATAATAACATGAATTAATTCCTTTACTCTGGGATTGAGATTGGATGTCAGAATATATTTAATTTAACCTCTGCATATTTCATAGCTAATTTACAGTTTTTCTTTTTAATTCCTGGTCATTCTGAAACAGATAACATTTTTTAAATAGATAAAAGTAGTGTTGAAAAATGCTGAATTCAAAGTATTTCAAGTGTTTTACCTTAAACTTAACTGTATAATAGGTCCTGGTACAAACTCTCAGAACAGCACTGCAAATCTTTCTCGCAGTAGAAGTTGATTTCCTGAAACATTGTAAATGTGTTCCTGGATCCTCATAATTCTGTACAAACAATGTCAGTGCCTGGAGTGCAGAAACGATCAGATGACTACATGCTCTGACTCTGCGGAATACACTGGATTCAGTTATATTTGCAGTGCCGTACAGCAGTGTCGTTGGCACGGTGAAGCTATGGTTAGACCTACAGTAGAGAAGAACACTAGTAATCAATCAATCAATTAAAGCTTTATTCGCCACATGCAGGTTGCCCTGCAGTGAAATGGGACACACACACACACACACACACACACACACGCCCCCGACCTTACACACACAACACAGACATTACATGGGGATACAAGTCGGACATCGGTAGCGTTACAGAAAAACACTGAAATGTATACTACAGTGGGAAAGTACGAGAGGAAAAAAAGAGACCTCTACTCAAATCAAATCAAAACACATCACTTTTATTGTCACATCACATGTGCAGGTACATTGGTACAGCACATGTGAGTGAAATTCTTGTGTGCGAGCTTCACAAGCAACAGAGTTGTGCAAAATACAATAATGTAAACAAGCAAAATACAAGAATGGCTACATCTGAAACTAATAAATATATGTACAATATATAATAGTATATGCATTTCTGGATGTGTATACTAAATATTTTTCTACGTGTGTGTAGAGCTGGAGAGCTTTGCAGTTGTAGGCGGTGCTGTTGCCGTACCAGGTGGTGATGCATCCAGTGAGGATGCTCTCAATGGCACAGTGATAGAAGGTCCTGAGGATGCGGGGGCTCATGCCGAATCTTTTCAGTCTCCTGAGAAAGAAGAGGCGCTGCTGCGCCTTCTTCACTGTTTTGTTTGTGTGTACTGACCACGTAAGATCCTCAGCCAGGTGTACGCCAAGGAACCGGAAGCTGCTCACTCTCTCCACAGCAGCGCCGTTGATGGTGATGGGGGTGTGTACTTCTCTGCACCTCCGGAAGTCCACTATCAACTCCTTTGTCTTTGCGACGTTGAGGGTGAGATGGTTGTCTTGACACCAGTGGGTCAGGGCGCTGACCTCCTCCCTGTAGGCTGTCTCATCACCGTTGGTGATAAGACCCACCACTGTAGTGTCGTCCGCAAACTTCACAATGATGTTGGAGCTGTTAGTGGCTGTGCAGTCGTAGGTGTAGAGTGAGTATAGGAGAGGGCTCAGTACACACCCCTGTGGAGCACCAGTGTTCAGTGTGACGGGGGAATGAGGTGATGCTGCCCAGTCTGACCACTTGGCGTCTGTCAGACAGGAAGCTAAGGATCCAGCTGCAGAGGGAGCTGCTCAGTCCTAGATCCTGCAGTTTCCTGTCCAGCTTCGAGGGAACGATGGTATTGAATGCTGAGCTGTAATCTACAAACAGCATTCTCACATACGTGTCTCTCTTCTCCAGGTGCTGTGAGTTTCTCCGTGATGTTTTTTACCTTCAATTCTGTGGTCTTTTCAGTCTTTTGCTCACAGAGCAGATTCTGAGACCTCACGACCCGCGTGTAATCCAGAGGTGTTGTTCCGAGTGGATTCTTCCCTGATGTAATCCAATATACGCTCAGAGGTGTTATTCTGAGCCTTCACTGCAGCCGTTAGCGCCTCCAAGCTCTTAACCATGCTGCCTTCAGTGAGCCCTTTCTGAGAAGCCACACCTCGTCCCATCGTTTCAATCCCAGCGGGCAGCCTTGGGGGGTTTGAACAGCCGGTTCCGCTTTCTTAATTCTCCGATAAGCCAGGGCCAAGCCAGCTCTGATCAGCAAGAACCCTGTTATCATGGTTCCGAATAGGTAGATATCTTCAGCGTCCGCGATCGACAGTCCCGCCAGGCACACGATCCTACATGTCTGCCACCCGTCCATCGTGTATCCGGCAGGGAAAGTCCCTCAAGGGCACTCGGGCTCTCCCGAGCCCAGACTTCTCGTTGAGAAAAGGGTGTCAATAGCATTCAGAGACCAGGTGATCAAATCCATAATTCTCTTTAGGTTTTAGAAACAGACTGTGAGAGAGTGTTCCAGGAAAGTGAAAAAAGCACGAGACAAGACAAGGACATAAGAAGCTAAGCAGGGAAGATAAGGGAGAGGAGAGGAGAAAAGTGCGACCGCCTTCGCTGAGAGCCAAACGAGAAGAGAGTAAGAGAGAAAAGCAATCCTCACATGAGCTACTGAGTGTATATAATTTGACACCATTTGAAATAACAATAACTCAGAAACATGTCACTTCTGCACTGTGGGCATTTTAAAGGGCGTGTACATGTTAACTGAGAAAATAGCAACTTTACAACTCTATATTCGTTTTCCAGCGTCCATCTAACATCAATCTTTTAACATATTCCTCTTTCTGAAATATCCAATTTTTAACAGCATCTTGCTGCAATGCAAATGTTCTGACAGATGATGTTCTATCTCAGAATGACATACAGAACAGGAAGCATGCATGCTACCTGTATTCCACCACCCTAAAGTTGCCCAGCATGTCATGACATGGATCAGAGACATGACTGTGTTGTCCATCTTCCTTCAATGTTATGTGACAGTGTGTCTAGAGGAAGGGGTGTGCCGTCGCTTTCAATCACAGGCATCATCCTCTCTCTGTCTGCCCTGCCATGTGAAATAATGTGTCCACTCTATCCATTATATCTTCTCTATTGTCCGTCAGAGAGTGGTTTTGCCTCAGAACAATATTGTGCTGAGAAAGTAGCCATTTTGGAAAAAGTGCAGGGATTTTTTTCTTTCTTGTTGGGAGTTATTGAGAAGTTTGACGTCTCTCTCAGACGTTTTGAGCTTACTAAAGCTCGAGCTGGAAATCAATTGGATAGGCTTGGAAAACAGAAGCAGGGAAATGGCTAATATGTCTTTTTTTACTTTAAGCAGTGAATGTTTTCTGTTTATGCACAGATAGTAGAAAACATGGACGTGGCTTCCAAATATGAAAAAAACAAAAAAAGCTAATGGGGAAGTGCCTCACGCTGTGTATGTAAAGTGCTCTCTATCTGAGGGCCAGCGGACAGTGATTTGCTGTCTGTTTACAGGTTAATAGGCTCGTTCACTTGTTTTGGTTCATACTGAATAAAAAATTAAGTCATTTTTATAAAACTTGGTCATATCATGATTCAAAATCGAGAATTATGTCTATTATAAAATCACAAGCTAATTGGCTAATAACTTGTCATTAACAAATGAGTGTTTCGCACCTACAGCTCCTGGTGGCATCGTCTTTTGTTTTGCAGCCATGAAAATGGTTGATGTCACACTAGCTACGTCCGTCGTAGTGTTAGCTAAAGAGTAGCAAAATACAGTCAGGCAAATTTACATACGTGCACACACAATGAAATCAGAATAAAATATGTTTATTCTTGAGCTTCAGAGGTTCTGGTAGGGTTGAATGCTAATAACTAAGCTAATGGGTTCAAGCTTTATGTTGATCATTCAGATAATCGAGGCTGATCAAGAACGTCTACTTTGCAAAATGTTGAATTATATTTAAATGCTCTCACAACTAACAGCTGCATTCCTCATACACTTGTTGACATTTTGTCCACTTGTTTGTATGTTTTTGTGTTTTTCTAGATAGTCAAAGTTAATTTGCGTTCTTTTGCACTAACTACATCGGTTTCATTTCCATGTGTCTGTATTGACCTTTTCTGAAATTGCAGATACAAAGTGTCTTTCTGTGCACCAAAATAGGTGCACAATGATTAACAAATATTTATGTTAATATCTTCCTTTCACATCCATTACTTTCTCCTGCCTGGTCATACTGCAGTGTTTGGTTGGGTGTTGTTGTATCCAGCATAGACGTCACCACTACTCCCATTCAGGGGAAAACAATCCATGCACCTTTTCAGCAACGCTTAACTTCCACAACCTGTAGCGTTTAGTCATGATTGTATGGCCAATTAAAGTTAGATTACTGTAGAAAAGGAGCTGTTGCTTTCTGTGCAAATAGTTCTGTGAAATTGCCCTGACCTTGTACTTTTCTGTGTGTAACAAAAGAGCAGTCGGAAGGGAAAATATTGCTATGAACTGTACTTAACCGCTCCATTCACTCTTTCAGGCATTGTGTTTCACAGGAGCATCTTCCCTGCTTTTCAAAACACGCTTTTACTCTTTGAAAGTTTCTTTACACAAACACATCGGCGCCCTGCATCATAATTACTGGCACTGACTCATTCAGTCTTTTGTGATACTAAATTGCTTATGTTTACATTTTCTATTCAGGAGGAGTTTATGTGACTAATAGCCTTTCCCACCTCAGTATTTAGCAATAATATCAGTGCTGTTTATGTGAGCAGTGGTACACTCCAGAAATGTGACATTTGATTTGTTGTTTTCAGACTGTATAAATAAGCCGACACTCTTTTTTTGTGATGGTATTTGATTAGCTTTTGTCACAAAAGAAAAATGTTACTACATTTGTACTAATGTCATGTTTTAAAAAGGCTCCATCTGTTCCAGTTTTCTACCATCTGAATGCACAATACTCCTGATCTTCATGCTAAATTGTCCCAAAAATAAATTCTAACATTTAACCGGTGCCACTACTATCAATTATATAATATTATTCATACACCCACACATTTGGTTAATGTATTTGGTTCTTTGGCTTCTTTTTTAAGTAGCTCTAACATCCATTACACTCACACAATTGGTCCAGGCATTTGCATTCTTTTGATCACACCCATGTCGTCCACCTCGTTGTGGTGTAGCATTTGGTTGGTTGGAGGTTGTATTGACCAGGGGTGCTGGTTGTCTCCTCAGGTCTCTTCCACCCCGAACAACAAGACATCAGACCCCTCCACCCCTGCTGCCAAGGCCAGAGTGAGTCCTTGCCATTGACACCTTCACACCCCAGTACATTCACCCTTCTGTATGCATTCATCACAAGCACCACCTGCTCAACATCTCGAACAACACTCCACCTTGCTGTTCATTCCTACATGCACCTGCATATTCTGTCTGTTGATACTAAAGCAGGTTTCATTGTATGGTATATTTGTAAGAGACAAGTATAAAAAACAACAACTCTAAGGCTAATTTCTAACACCAGTACCTTGATTAATAAGTGTAATTGTTTAAAATCATTATTGGACAATATCATGTTATGTCATTATTTCAGTTCTGGACAGGCTCTTACTGCGTTATATAAAGTTTTAAAATCTCAAATTTGCTTGGAGTAAACAGATCAGTGCAAAGGGAGTCTTGTAGTGTCTGACTTTACTCTTTCATGCAGTATATTCAGTGTGTTTATAATATTCTAGTGCAGTCTAAGAACTTGGTATGCTATTTTAAAATGTTTAAAATTCCCAATGATTTCTTGGCTTAACTTGGATTGCCTTAATATAGAGGCTTGTAGGTGCTTTAACAACAAATCTTGAATAACCAAGAGGTTATTCAGGTTCAAGAATGAGATAAAAAAAAGAGAAATGGCAACAGAAAAAGGATGAATCTGTATGCAAATGGTAAGCAATGTGCAATTTTATGGCGTTATTTTTGTGCCACTATTCTGAGCGCACATAAAAACAATTGCAGGTGCAAGTGTTGCATTTTGAGGAGAAATTTACTTTGAGCAAAGAAAAGCTAAATTTGAGTGAACAAAATTCATTGCTGCGTGCAAAAATTGTATTTCAGTGTTTGCTATTATCCACACACACACACAACAGCAGCCCCTCTCGCTCAGTTTTTGCATTTGCGCTTGCTCGCAATGTGTTGCTCGCGCTCTCAACATTTCTGCTCGTGCGCGCTCAACTCTTTCTCTACATCGTTATATTTGTGCCACAAAACCAGCCAATCACAGACTTGGATGCAAAAAAAATCTGATTGTCTGTTTTGGTCTCCAATCAGCTCGAAACGAGGCAGCGGCGGAGGAACACAGAGTGGCGGAGTTTGAAATAATACTCTTTCTGGGTCACAAAATAAACTTTTAAGATATTTTCATGTGAGAATGGTGCTGTGTGAACTTCAAATACCTGCTCGATTTATCAAGACATCACATATTTGCAAAAGTGCTCTAACGTTTTCAGAGTTACCCGAGGGGGGCTGCTATTGTGTGTGTGTGTGTGTATGGATAATAGCAAACACTGAAATACAGTTTTTGCACGCAGCAACTGCTGTCAGATGCATTCATCGGCAAATGTGGCTGCGTTGGTCACTCTTGCATGAACAGCCTACCCAAGCTACCCGATCTTGGACCGGTTCGCTCACCAACCTATGAGCGAACCGGTCCAAGATCACACCTCCAGAGAGCCGTGTGGGGTTCTTCCACATGCTACTGAGCCCCCCCCCCGGTTGTTAAATTGATAAATTGTCAGTGTGTCTTGTTTTTTCAGACTTCAATCACCCAATCCAATAAACAACACCAAACAAGAGTCAATAGCAGAATAAGCTGTCTGGCTTTGTCAAGTTTTTCATGGGTGTGACACACAACCCAACTGCTGCTCTACCCACAAATGCTTTGTTCTTACAAATGTGACACCATTTAATGGGAAATAAACAGGCTTTCCATTGATATAAGATTTATTGCCAAGAAGCACTGTTAGAAACAAAGAAATAATCAACCGAACACAAATTCACTTACTCTTTGTGCTAAGATTTATCCACTGCAATGAATACAGAACATGGGTAGTATAACAGAGTGTGTACCATTAGCTACAAAAGCTAGAATACATGATATGTGTACAAATACAAAATGCAAATTAATCTCACGCATTATCTTTGGCTGAAATTGATGTTGCATTCTTTGAAATGTGGTCTCCTCTCATGGATAAGTGTCACTTGGTTGCCACTTTTTAGCGGTAATTTACTAAAATATTTTCATCATCCTGCTTCTTTATCTAGCATAGCATGAGAATCATTAGAAATTAAGGAGACATGATGAACGAGAACCATGCAGCTGCTTGAAATCAATTAGGATATTTATGATGTGCTATCTGTGAGGAATACAAACTGAGGAGTCTGCTGCTTTTTGTCTGTGTGTTTGTGTGTGTTCGTGCTTACGCATTAAGTGTATGTGCACTCACTGCTCAGTGAGTCATCCTTTGCTGGTGCCACCTGCGTCATCATGCCATTTTCATCCTGGAGAAGCAACACTAAGACAGAGACAGAGAGAATGGAGGAAGGCGTCTTAGGCTTGCTGCAGGGCTTTTTTACAATGCAGCGACAGAGCCAATCAAAGTGATATCACACAAACAGGTTGGTGTTAGCTTATATAGAAGCAGGACAGGGTGGCTGCTTTTGATTCTTCATCATCAAAGTGGCTTATCTGCAACATCTTAAAAGCTTTGACTATTTTACCTGAGAAAGTTTTGGACACACTAGTGAGTCCAAAGTCCACAGTCCACAGTCCTTAGGCTGTGAAAAAGATGAAGACATCAAAGGGCAGCCTATTATTTCCATTTCTGGCTCTATATTTTTATTTTGGGAATTTACTAGAGTAGCTTTGAATGATTCACAATTCAAAATAATCCTTCTTTATCATATACTGGACCTTGGTGCAGCCCCTTAGTTTCTCAGCTGTCTGCAAGTGACAGATGATTGAAATTTGCTGTGTCGCCACGGCCATGCTTTTTGACGAAAACTCAAAAACTCCACATTATGACCCAGGTTTGTAGTTGAGACTAACCAAATATGAAGTTGGTCCTACAAAAAAACAAGGAGGAGTTGGCAAAAGTATAACACCATGAATAATCTCCTGAAATGCCATCTTCAATTCAAAGGGCAAAATTTCATGAGTTTTCAAGCAGGTTAAAGGCCTCAAAAAGCCATTAGAAGTGATTACACGTTTCATGCTCCGGCCATAATGATAGTAGTTGGATTAATTCTTATTAAAAGGTAATTAAAAATGAAAGTTTATTTATGAAGGGTATTTTTTCAAGTCAAGTGGCTTTATTGTCATTTCAACCATGTGCAGTGGTAGTCACAGTGAAACTAGACTGCGTTCCTTCAAAATTACGGTGATTTATATAACAGGCAGTCAACACAGGGAGTGCAAAAAAACAGTGCAACACCAGGCAGAACAGAACAATCCCACATAGCAAAATTGGTATGGATCGGATCTGGCCCACACACCGCAAAGAATGATGGCCCTTTGGTGGCCCAGATCTGGTTTGCCAGATGTGGCCCACACATGGACCAGCAGCAGACACACTGTTGGTCCTGTGCTGGCCCAGAACAGTTTCAGCTCTGGCCCCAGATGTCAGCCTAATATGTACCTTAATCAAGACATGTAATAACAACATGCGCCAGAATATAATAGTGGAAAAGTAACATGAAGAAACTCTGTTCAGACAATGAATGGATTGATTCTTATATAGCCCTTTTCACTATCCCAGATTACTGAAAGTGCTCTATGCAACATGTCACATTAACACACTTTGTCTAAACTGAGTGCTTCCTAACTACATTCATACTCTTGGCATGCAGACTGGAAGAGCCAGGGATCTTACCACTACCCTTCCGATTAGTAGGTGACCGGCTCTACCTCCTGAGCTACAGCCACACAATGGTAAACATGAGTAAACCCTCACTAGGTTTTGGATAAAGTTTACACTCACAAACCTGTCAAACCTGCATTTGAAACGTTGGCTACCATAGCAGTATAGTATTGCAACATGGCATTTGGGTCTTCTAACTAAAACAGGAAAATAGGAACATAACTAGTGCCATCAATGCCAGACCTGGCACACATCTGGTTGACATGCACCAGTCAGTCAGAAGTGCCAGCTTGATGCTGGATCCGGGCCAGACCTGTTTTCTATGAGCCTGGGCCACATAAACCAATCCACAATCGGGCCAGATGTGACATGCCATCACATAAATGGTGCCATCTATGCCAGGCCCATATCTGGATGACATATGTCTTACCATGCCAGAAGTCAGCCAGCAGTGCCAGCTTGATACCAGATCCGGGCCAGACCTACTTGCTACATGGGATAGAGATACAAGACAGTGCAAACACAACAACAATTTAAACATGCATTTCACTGACAGAAGTTTCACTGACAAATGCAACTGCATGGCAGGATGCTGTAAACGGACCAAACTTCAGTCAGGAGAACAACTGAGATAATCCATCCACAAAACAAGGTTAGTCATTAATATACTGCTGCATGGGCTGGGCTGTAGTTACATCACAAGGGTTTAAAAACTGAGCTTTAAAATGTTCAGTGGTAATAAAAACCGAGAGAGGCCTGTTTTTAGGGGCTTGTTCAGATTAAACAGAACAAGATACAAATCAATTATAACATGTTAAAAAACATGTTTAGAAGTGACCAAAGTCACATTTTGGCAGGTTGAGTCAAGTTTGCTTTGCTCAAAAATGTCTTTTATCTGCAGCATATTACTCAGCCCCAATTCAGAATATAAACCCAGAGTGTCCAGATAGGCTTCACACCCAGAGAGACCCGCAAGGTTCAGTTTTAACCAGCCTGATCAAGTTTAGTTATTCATTGTGCACTGCAAGCCCACTCTACACAATACTCCATCCTAAGCAAAGGGTATCATTCAGGCTTTGTCATGCTGTTCACTTTCTGGAATCAGTACAAATCTGATCTGACTTATTAGATTTCTCACTAAGAGGCAGGGAGAATCCAGGTTACTTAACTCTGAATTGTTTAACCTTCCCTGTATCGGTCAGCACTGGATGGCACTACCACAGGTAGAAGCAAACTTTACTGGTTGATCACAGGCCATCTACTGAGGGAGATTCAAGATTCAATGTCACATCAATCGGATCACTGAGCTCTTTGGCCCCACAGTATGGTATGCCTTCAACACATTAATTTTAGGACAGCCTCCTTTTGCAGTTTGAGGTTAGCGATCAGGTAGGTTCTCAGTCATCCAGGTCATGGTAGTCTAAGGAGCTTGGAAGGAAAGTGACTGGACTTCTTAAAGTTTCATGAACCCCCAAAAAGCAAACGGCATCAGATTTAAATTGGATAAGTATAATTGTTTTCTACTTATACCTCAAACCTATGTCTATGGTGTATGGCAAAGACACTGCAATAATTCAGAGAAAACTCTAACATCAGACAACCTGTTATGAGCAAGCACTTGGCAACAGTGGGAAAGAGAAACTCCCCTTTAACAGGAAGAAGCCTCTGGCAGAACCAGGCTCAGGGAGGGGCGCCATCTGCCGCAGCCAGTTGGGGTGAGAGAAGAAAGACAGGACAAAAGAAATGCTGTGGAAGAGAGCCAGAGATTTTTACATTTCAGTTATGTATCTCATTTGTAGCCAAAGCTGAAATACTAAGGAGAGAAGCTGACCATATAACATGTTCTTCCAGCTTGTAGTGTACTGCTGAAAGCACTTCAGACAGAACAACAGGTCTTTCTGCAAACTAGTCTATTTTTGAATCTTTTTAAAACCACCTTGTGCCCTCTGTTGTTCTGAATCTGTCACTTGCGGTTGCTTTTTTGCTTTGCTTTTAGCAGCATGTGTTAACACAAAATTACTGTCCACGGCACTCTTGCATGTACTCTCTCTCATCTTTGAGTGTTTGTCTTATGCTTTTTTTTGTAGCTATTGCTGTTTATGGAAGCGCTCTGTTGTTATTCACTCAGTATTCTCATCTTTTGCTAATTATGCATTCATTTTTGTAAGAATCTGCATTGATTCTTTCTAAGAATGTTTCCCATTAACATTCTCATTTTGATGGTTTGTCACATAATGTACCAAAAGCATTTTTGCTGTCTCATGTGCAAACCATCAATGAGCTTCTATAAAAAATGAATAGCAAAAAGTCTTCCATACTTACAGTACAAGGCTACTCTGTTTCCTGTCAACTAAACCTGCCAGCTGATCAGCTTTCTTTCTTTCTTTCTGTCTTTTTTTCTTTCCTCATGTTGCTTGTCTGTGTGTCTGCCTGCTTGTCTTTAGGTTCAGATAGTGCACAAAAAGCTGGACTTCAGCCACGTCACTTCTCGCTGTGGCTCCAAGGACAATATCAAACATGTCCCTGGAGGTGGCAATGTAAGTACTCCTGAAGCTGGAAGGAGACTCTCACATTTTATGCTAATTTAACCTAATTTGGACTATCTTGCTCAAAAGGTTGATCAGTTGGGAATGCCCCTTGTGCCTTGTACTCACCTAGCAGGTGTATTTGTTACAAAGAGATAAAATGGGAATTTATGTTCTTGGTATGTAAATCAGGTCCATCGTTGGGGGATGCATATTGAAATGGGTCCTTATTTACACATTCATACAGTATTGCTCTTGCAAAACAATATTCCTGTTCCTGTTTAAACAATTGCCAGATAATCTCATAATCTCATCGTAAGAAATTGAATCAGTCTGACTTATAAACATTGTACTGTCCTCCGGTGTTCTCTGATTGGATCTCTTCAAACAAATTTAGTAAATAGGAGCACCCATAAGATCTGAGACTGACAAAAATATTTACAAGGTTCAATTCCAAAAATGCACTTTGCGGTTTTGCCTCTTGGTTTAGTTTAACGTTCAGTAATTGAACTGACCGCAGGTGCTCATGCCTACCCTTTCAGGACTTGTTTCTAGCTGGTCTGAAAACCTGCTTCACTATCGCCATCTCGCACAACCACAGAGTATATACAAAATATTAATTTAGTCTCCAAGTTAAGCCACTGTAGAAGAGCCTTTAAACCTCTAATGGCCATCAGGGGGCAACTCCTGTAGTCGAAAAAGAGGTCTGATTGTACAGAAGTCCATTAATACATTAACCTGCTGCTAACTGATGAGATTATGTTCTCAATTTAGAGTAAAACAGTTGATAAAGCAGGGTATAACAGCCAGATTGTCGAATCTGATGAATGAAAACCAGAGTCACTGTGACTGTTTCCATCTTTCACATACTGTAGTCTATCCTCAAAACCACCACTTTGCTCTGTCAGCTCAAATAAACTGGGGTTTTTTTTCAGTGTGGGGACATGCAGTCATACTAAAAGGTCATGGTAAAAAGAAAGTATACTTTGTGTCATTTTTACTTACTAGTGCTTACCAACTAAAACAATCATTTGGAAGTTTATTGGGATTTGTCTGTACACAGCTCTCTTAAGATCTGTTATAGATTTGCTGGTTTGCTTGGGATTATTGTCCTTTTACATTAAATCAATATGGCCAAGAATTAGCTGTAGCAGGCCTCATGTTTGACTCTAGAATACTTTGGTATGTAGAGCTTTGTGGTTGACTCATGGTGACGACATGGTGCCCTGAGGCCTGTACTATGAAGCAGGATTTAATCTTATCAAGGTAACTTCAGCGTTCATCCTGAGTTTTCTATACTAAGAAGATTATTCATTTCTTACTGGAGTATATTGCCATAGAAACTTATGCTGTGAACTTGAACTGCGAAGAAGCTGGTTATTTTCAGATTAGAGATCAACAGGTATGAAATCACCACTTGCTGACCAACAGCATTCCCCGAAGGCTCTTTGGACCTCTGCTGTGAGAGTTTGAGGGTTTAACATTTTTCAGCTGCATCTAAAGTCTTCGCATTTCCCTCATGAGCATCAATATTAAACATAGGTTCTTAGATACAACTTAGCATTACTAAAACACAATACACAGACATATCAAGTTTGTACATAGACTAGGCCTAGCCTTTTTTATCTTTAGTCTTTACTCTCAAACCTTTAAACAGCACTGAGTCTCCAGGTGAGAGATTTAAAAACTAAAGCTGTTGGGAGCAGGTTATGTTGAGAGTGTTGGTTGAAAATCATCTGGATGTTTTCACTGTTTCTTTTAGTTAAAGCATGTTTTATACATGATGTGATACAGTTTCTATGCTGGGGGTTACATTTTACATCTGCAAGCTGCTGCACCTTAGTAGAACCACTGAATGAAGCACAAACTGTGTCGCATTGTCTTGGAGATGTGCATGAATTCATTTGGTGATGAAATGTTACAGTGGATAAAATAATTATTTGAGCTCGCTCACTTAAAAAAGACATAAACACTGTCTAATTTTTATGGTGGTTTCATTTTAATGGAAAGAGACAGGATATCAAGGCAAAATCCAGGAAAAAAAACACCAGCATTTACATTTTCTGTATTTACTTACATCACTGATGTGTTTTTATAGTGGAAGATGACATTATGAATATTTAAACTGACTTTTAAGGATTTTAACTATTTGTTTCTATTCTTTAATATCCGTTCACATTAGGGTAAGCTACGGGTCCAACAAAAGGTTTTGACAGTTTGTGTTATTAATAAAATTTTATCAGCAGAGTTATGGTCATCTCATTCTCCAGTCTGTCATCTTATATGTGAATCTGACTGATTTTAGCACATGTTGTGAGGCAGGTCATCGTGCCAGCTGCCAACTCTACAGTCATGGTGTGACTAGTTACAGCTCGTCCTGATTTATCTGCACAAACGGAGCGATGAAGAACAAAACAAAAAGGCACCTTCTAAAATAATGAAACAGGTTAAAACAGGAAATCAAGCATGATTGGTAAAAAAAAGCTGTGAGTCAATTTCACATACTCTGTTGCATTGTCAGGAATGTCATGCCTCTATATGAATGCGGCAGATGCAGTATAATGAATGATAGCGATTTTCTAAAGTGGCCTTGAGTGGACGCTGAAGTGAAAGTTGCATTGTACTGAATGACGTAGAATATAAAAAGACAAGATTTTTATGTACTCCACCCCAGGTGCAGATCCTGAATAAGAAGGTTGATGTGAGCAAGGTAACATCCAAATGTGGCTCCAAGGACAACATCAAACACAAGCCAGGTCCATCCCAAAACATTTGTGCTTTTTCTTGCCATTAAACCCAAATGGCATCATATTAATTTTTCCTTATTTTTTTAATCCCAGGTGGTGGTGATGTGAAGATTGAGTCTCATAAGCTAAACATTAAGGCTAAGTCTAAGATTGGATCCGTGGACAACGTGGGGGCAGGAAATGGACAGACCAATGGACAAAAGGTCACTCTTAAACACAGTTAAACATGTGTTAGCAGCTCACAGAAAATTAGCTTTTGTGGTTCTGCTGATTCATTGTGCCACTACTGGCCACCATGTGCCACCATGAGTTTTCAAACTTTGTATGCCCATGTTTCTGTCTGACCCCTACGAACTGTGTGTTTATTTTTGGCTGCAGGAAGAGAAAACTGAGCAGAAAACATCATCACCCCCAAGTGGGACTCAGACAACAGGACCAGGAGTCACTGCTAAGGCAACAGCACCTGGAGGTGTTGCTAAGGAGAACAGCATGAAGGAAACCACACCCACTCCTTTTGGGGGAGATGGACTGAGGGAGCCCCTCAGTGCAGAGAAATGCATCACTGAGACAAGTGGGTGTAAAGGCACACACTCACACACACTGGCTCCATTTTTTATTGAGAATACATACAGTTTACAATTATGACAGGTGTGCTACTGAAGTGCCAAATAAATGAGAATAGGGTTCTTAATCCTAGCCAGTCACTTCACGCTATGCTACTCATATCTGCGAACCCTTAATATGTAAATGTAGGGACTTCAATCTGGATGGTTCATGTGTACAACTATAAGAAATCTAAGAAATTTTTTTTATTGTTCCTTAAAGCTTTTAATGCTGTAGCTAACACCTGTAAGCTAATGTTAACAGTAAGTTGTGGGTAAAAACTCTTTCTTCTGCTCACTTTTTAATGTTTTCCATTGTACAGTTGAAGTGACAATTACACTGTTATAACTTTGTTTGAAAACAATCAATAGATAATTTAACCAAGATTTCTAACTTTTTATGTATTTTTCCAACGCCTGGCTGGAGCAAACCTCTCCAAAGTATTACAATCCCATCTAATGCTGCTTCAGTATATAGGAAAATCCACAGCTTAAATGGCCTACTGTGTCACTTATTAGCAATATGTAGCTTGAAAGTCACTGCTCTGAGAATTTGCAAAAACTCAATTGTAGTGTATTCTGTTGCATTCACTCTGTTTCTGTTTATACTGTGGATATAACACTGCTACTGAACCGCAAATGCCTTGCTTTGAATCAAGGATTTTCTTTAGTTATTTATCTGTGTCACCTTGTACCACCCAGGCATAATTTCTGCCTGAGCTATTTTGATAGTGCTTTAGATAAGGCTACCTTAGGCTACCTGCCTGAAAGCCTGATGTTATTTGCTCAGAGCCACTTGTGCTGACTTACTAAGAGATCTCGCCTATCAACACAGAATAGCACACAATTTGATTGTTGCCTGCAGGTGCAAAATAATAGTCTTAATACACTTTCAGCATCTGAGGAACTTAAGATTGCTATTATCTTTATGGCAATATCTTCAAAACTACAGGAAAATTGCATTTTGGTCTTTGCCTTTCTGGGGTTTTAAAATATGCATGACTATATTTGGACAAGCAGGCAAAATGAATAGCTAACAGTAACATTAGCTGGTTAGGTTGGTAAGTAAGATGACAGAGAAAAACCCAGCTCAAAACAAAATATATGTAAACTGATCATTCTTTTCATATCTTTTAGTGTAACCAGAGAGTGAATATGTGGTCATATATAGTACTAACATCTCAATCACAAGTCTCTGCCAGATTCTATCTAAAAGATAAACATTGGGAGCCAATGTTGAAGTCCCCCAAACCTACAGTCCTTTTAATGAAAAGCAGAGGGTGAAGGTTGGCCTTTCAGACAGTATGAACATGTAGTTTCCCTCAGATCTTTCTCACAGTGGTCACATCCAGTTTCAAAACAACAAGATGGAATGTTTAAACTAACAAGGAAGTCATGCCACAGTGGCTACATCCATCTTTTATAAGAGTCGGTGATTTGTAGAGAACCAACATTGCTTTATTGTTGAAAAGTGAAAAGAAGTACAGAGGGAAGCTACAGCATGACAACAGTAATGGGGTTTTTCAACATTAAAGCATATACACCTATTCTTGTAGACCCCTAAAATAAAAATTATGAATAGTGGTACATGTACGATAGGAGTAAATTAAAAATAGATAATGTAGATAGTGTGTGTTTATGAATGAATAAGCACATATACCCGCTCCCTGCTTACATGTCGGATAGAGTAGTGAAGCCAGCTCACCTTTTTACCAAATTATGAAATGAAATAATGAGGAGACCTTCAAAGTGAAGATGAGCCAGTCATGGTGGATAAATTCATCTTTACCACAGCTGGTCTCCAGACTCCCCGAGTTCAGAGGGACAACAGACTGTTGCTGTTGCTAAACTCATCTTAATTGATGAATGGCTGTAGCACTAATACAATTTTAAAAATGTCATTTTGATCATTTGCCCCATAATTCATATGAGCTCACAGCAGACATCAGCTAGAGCCTGTAAGGCTGATAAAAACAACAAACTTGTTTTTCATCCTATCATTTTCTCTTCGTTTTGCGCTTCATCTGTTTTTCTTCTTTAACTTGTCTCACCTCAGACTGAGTCCCAATGACCCGCAGATTTTGGTGGGACACGCATGGCGCTCGCTGGCCTGCCAATCAACTACCAACCAACTACCACGGCGCAGTCACTTTCCTCTGATCCCGCCCTTCATCTTGCCCACCGCAGCACCGAACTGACCGATCGCCTCTCAGTGTTTCTCTGGGATCTGCCTGCCAGCTTCCTGCTACCAACTCTGACCTTTGGCCCCTTGTCACCCTTGGGTTGCCCCACCTACCACAGAGAAAAGTAATTGCTGTTTGTCCATGTTTCTCTGTGCAGGTTTCCACCAGCTTCTCCACTGATGCCATTTCCTTGTAAGCACTGACTAAGGTCATTCCAACCTTAAAGCCCAAATGTAACAACCCCAAAGCAATAATCCCACAATCAATCAATCAGTGCTCTATTAAGTATCTTGACCATAGCCACTTTTTCTCATAGAATGTTCACCCTACTAGTGAAAACAGTTGCCTCAGATCACAGTAATGGAGCTTTGTTCTAGACCCTCTGGCAGGCTTTGACATTTAAAAACCAAACTAACAAAAACAGCACCATTCGTAGGTCATCAGACGTCTCATTACAGGTCAGTCTACAATTCATCACACGTTACTTCTCTTGGTATCAGTGCACCAGTTTGTCTCTTCAGAGTTCTTCACAATAATGATTCCTTGAATTTTAATATTATGATGTTTGTAGTCGTGGCTGCAAAGAGCACAAAATGAATCTGGTCTCGAGCGGCTATGAAGAGAGATGTCTGGAAGCAAATCTGATGATGGATTTTAAAACCAGTGCAATAGCTTCTCAAAAGTCAGATGGTTTTAGTACAATTGAAATCATTCAGCGATGTAACTCGTGCATTATGAAGGCAGCAAGAGGGAGGATACAGGAGCTCTGCTGATACTCTGGGTGGTTTCGGCTCAAAGAGGATTTGGCACAAAAAAATCTGTGTTTGATCTCAGAGCCAAGTGTTTTTAAAGTTAAGATCTCTCTAATTGACCTTGAAGGAGTGAATATAAATTCCAGCTGAATGAGTGATATTGAAGGATGGTAATAAACCTTGAAATTAAACAGAGTGGCACAGAACACATGCACTCTATAATGTAATGTAGCACTTATGATGGACAGTGTCAATCACAGTGTCACAGGATTCTTTATAAACATTCAGTCACACCAGCACATCAAATGTCTCCATTTCAGAGTCATTATAGTGTAGACCAGTGGAATCTGTGTGATGGTCTATGGTTGGCATGTCCATACAGGCCAAATGGTTCCTTGCAAATTTTCACTGCTGACTAATAGTAAGCCGTCTTGCCAATGCTGAGAGAACAAAGCAGTTTTCAACTGAGGAAGCTACTGTAGGGATCCAGCTGTTTTTCAACATCAGCTTTTATTTCACCTCGGTATGCTCGGGAGCTTTTTTTTTCCTTTTCTTACTACTTGATTGAAATTATAGGGCACAATCTCTGGCACAGTATAAAAAAATGTAGAAGCTCAGAGAGCTGTTGTGATGACTAACTCTACAGCATGCTTTCTGCTTGCTATATTCCAGGCCACCTGCAGTATTAACTCATTTGAATTTGTTAACATTTGTTCATATATCAGGATATACTAACAAAAACTTCTGCTTTAGATAAATGAGTACAATTCTTTTTCTTTCTGTTACATACTGTCCACATTCTCCAGAGGAAGTTGAATACTTTGATTTGCAACCTCTTTTCCCAAAAAAGGCAGAAGACTTTGTAGATCATTAAAATGTCATTTGGTGTTAAAATGTTCATTTGAAAGCATATTGTTGAGATATTCACTCAAGCTGAACTAGGGTTTAATGAGTCACTGTTAGCTTTATTTAACCAGGAGAGCAATTAAGAACACTTTGGGTAAAGGCATTTAAAAGGTAAAAGAACATTTCTACACACCTGAAGCCATTTCTACACGCTCACTGGTGAAACACTGCCCCATAGTGGCAGAAGTTTTACTTACATTTTTCAACAATTACAAAATGTTCCTTAAGGTGATCCAACTTTTTTTGAAAAATCCTGCTGATGTTAAAAATGTAATGGCTTTTGCAAAGCACTGCATTCTGCATTTATTTACATTTTACACATGGCCAACTTTTTGGAAATGAGGTTGCAGATCAGTCCTCTGCAAAGTCGTCTGATATATCAGCACTGCGGATATTTTGTTTTGGGATGATGAAGGTATTCAAGTACTAGCTTAATCAACAGCTATTTCAAGACATACAAGTCATTATTTGAGCTTTGAAGGGTACTACACTTAAAATCAACATCATTGTTTGGCTTCTGCACTGATTGCAAACCTTCACACCCACTCATTCACCTGCACCCATCATGAGGGACCTCAGCAGTCACCCTGAGCTTGTATGGCATTTCCTGGTCATGTGGTTGACCCCAGTGGAGGGTTTGGGGCTGCAGACCAACAATCTCTAGTTAAATCCTCCCTCCTGCTGGTGCTTTGTAGAGCCCACTCCATAAAACCATTTAGTCTCACACACATAAGCACAGACTGATACAGGAAAGCACACATATGCTTGCTGGTGTGCATACACAAATAGACACACCACCGAAAAAAGGTGGTGTGCTGACGACAAAGCATTTCTCTGTTCTGGAATCAAAGCAACTCTTCATTGTTTTTCTTTTTTTGTCTGTCTGTTATTTTGGTGGTCCATGAAGATAGTGTTCAAATAGTGATGAGCTGTGTCAGTGTGATGTTCCTATTATACCATTTTCATGATGGTATCATCGCCTCATTGCACCACCTCCTCATCTGTCACCTCTACCTGTGTCTCACTCCAGTTCTCTGACAGCAATACAGTGTAGGGAAAGCCTCCAGTTACCTGCACATGCACAGGGCGTTCAGATAGAGAAGGACAGACAACCACTGATGTTATCCAGTAGTTATGAGAGGAGAGAGATTGCGTAAATGAAATAATGTATTCATGGCTGATCTAACATCAGAGTTTCCTTTGTAGTGATTTACTTATACTAGACTGGACTGTCTAGTAGATTGAATTTACTGAGCGCTATTTAGCCACCGTGACTACCCACAGTAGCAGACGATGAAATGCCTTCTCTGGCGTATAAATGAGTTTACCCTACAACTGTAGTGTAAATAGAAGGAGCTAAATAGTTCTTGTTTGGTTTTTTGCTTTAGTGCTTAGTTTGTGTGATTTTTTTAAAAAGTTTTGTTTAAGTAAAAACCTCAAAGTTAAAAAAAAATGTAAAAATTGAAACTCTTAAAGTAAACTGGACAGCGGGAACTGCCCAGCTCCAACATGCCATGAATGCAGCAGTATTTCAGCCAAGCACATCCGAGAGGAGCCTGCAGATACTATAATGAGGCCCACTGAGTGTAAGCTATAAAAATAATGCGCGGGATCACAGTACACACACAAAAAACCTGAATGGCTTAATGCTTTATAGGAAATAATCAACTGAAAGCCAAGTGTGCTCATTTTGTTGTAATTCCAGATGCTATCTTAAGAAATCAAACATGTCAGTTTTAGGTACAGTTTAGATTCTAATAAGCCAGCACTGTGATGTGACTTTGATTTGCACACTGAAAGCATCGCTCCGTATCAGCCCGGTAATATGGACAGGCCCCGTATTACCGGGATGGGATGGTCTCTGCTGAAAACACTGAGGGATTAGTGACATGTCTGTGGCGTGCTCCCATAGTTGTCAGATGTGTGAAGTGTTACTACTGCATCCATCCTGTAGAGAGTGCTGCTTAGCCTCTGGAACACTGATAGTCTGGCTCTTAACAAAGGCTGAGTGAAAAAGCTTACGTCACTATTAGAGATGCTGCAGAAGGCTTCCATTCTGCCCTCATTCAAGCTATCACTATATTATTGTGTCTGGAACACTAAATATTATCATAATCATACAAATTATGTACAGTTCCCCAGAAAACTCTAAAGTCTCGTGCACTTGAACATAGTCTTGTTCATTTTATTGATGCACTTAAGTGATATTAAAGTTGCTTCACTGTATGTTGGTAAACATTGTCAGCAGTGTACTGTACATGTGTGCTTCTGGGAACAAAACAGTTTTGGTAGCTAGATGACGTTATAATATTCAAAGAGCAAGTGATCAAATAGTCAACAATTAAGACAACTAAAAGCACCATTTAAGAATATTGAATATTGTGTTGTTCCCTCCAGATCATTCCCATGCGTTGCCTAAAAGTAACATGTCTTACATGACATATGCGTGGGTCATATGTGAAATTAATGATGTGAACCAACTTTCTTCTGGAGCAGAAGAACAAAAGTATGAAAGCACTTTGGGTTGTGGATCGTGTATATATAAGAAGTAAGGTGTAGCTCCATGCGTGAACATCTGGTGGGATGAGCTGATGTTGTATGTCTAGATCTGGATTTTTGTGGCATTGTACTGTTGGCTACGATGATTTGACGCTCAGCTCTCCAGTCTGCTCTCATGTTGTTCCTGTTAACATTCCCTGCGTCTTATTTTCTGGCCAAGCTGCAGAGTAACATTCTGTAAGTAGTCCGTTCAAGGTCTTTAATGACCTTTTGGAGGAGCCAGTGGGCCCTTTGTTTGATTTATTCTGAGAGCGCTGACTTTAAAACTATCTCTGGTCAAGAACAGGTTTCAGTGTTAGCATACAGTGTGTTAAATAATAAAAGCTGATGTTATGAAATCAAGACTGTTAAAATGGCCCTTTTATAAACATGTTGAGCTCCATATTTATATTCTTGGACTAGAGTAGAGTTCAAAATAATGCTTGCTGGTCTTTTGCTTGTGCAGTCCCTCACTTCATCCTATACCTGAAACAAGCCTTTAAATCAGCTTTGTTCTGATTGACGGATCCTATGATTTGGACAAAGTAATCTCACGATTTTTTTCTATTGTAAGGTAAATATTCTAAAGTAATACAATTATAATGTTATTCAAGTTAAGTTATATACATTGACAGAAAATACAGGAAAGCCCCACAGACCCTCTTTAAAGCTATGAACTTTAAACCTGTTTTATTTTGCAACACATTAAATCAAAGAAAGAATTCGTTAACAACAGAAAAATTCAAAAATATTTAAGGCTTTCCACCCTGGCAACCAGCATTTGTACACAATTTTATTTGTATTTATGAGTATACACAAACTTTTCAATGTGAAAAAAGACTGTTAATTTACAAAGTTCTTTAGGAGCAGCTTTTTGGGACCATTGATTATGAGCCAGACAGTAGCCTAAAACATGCTTGTATCAATGCTCCCAAGTTAGCAGATAAAAAGATTGATGGTGGAGCCTACTGAAAAATTTAGAGGCAGACATGTTAATTCATATATATAATATGGCCTTATCTTATAAATGAAAAGAATGTGTAGATTTGAAGAGCTCAAATATTCTTATCAGTTTCAAAAATGCAATCTAGTCCAGCTGAGGTTTTTGTGATTTGAGTCTTGTCTTTGGATATTCAGTAAGGAACCCAATGGACCCTTCAGTTAGTAAAGTTTTAATAGAACCATGGGAATGTGCTCAGTGTTTACTACAGTCATCAGGAGTGTGATACAGTTAATGTTACTTTGGAGCTTGGACAGAAAGTAAGAGTCAGATTCACTCTGATGTCCGTTTGAACTCCCAGTTATTGCACTCAAATACCACCCTTCCACTAGTATTTCACACTGTATATAGACACCATCACGTTTTTATCACTCCGCGTGTAACTCAAATTAGTTCAAATGAAATAAAAAGAAGAAAAAAAAAATCTTACTTCTTAACAGGGTGTAGTGGATGTTGATAGACGGGCATTTATGTTCATAAACCTAGTTAGAGTTGAGGTAAGACATTCTGGTAAGACTGAAAGCATAGGGAAGGAAAAGTGTACTTTTTTTTCAGAGTCTGCCTTTTTTCCATCAAGAAAAGGGCTGCTGAAGTTTCAAGAATGTTTTAAAAATGTATTAAAGATGCAAGATTATGAATACATGTATGAGGTTTGTCTCTGTTCTGTTTTGGAAGATAGCTCACACATGGAAAACACTGTTTACCAGATTCAAAGTGACAGGCAGGAAGAGAACCAGTGTGTGTCCACTTAGATATGATCTGAAGAAGCTTTGCATAAAGAGAACATGAGGACACTCCTCAGAATTGGCAACATTTGGTGTGAACTGCACTGACACACACTGGTGAGCCCTTTCTTCTGCCTACCACCACCAGAAAGTAATACCCTTTATTAAACAGCTCCTATGTAGACACCTTGACATATCTACCAACACGGGACTGAATTAAGGCAAGTCATGGACCAAATTATCTTCCCACTGTCAATAACAACAATAATAGACCATTCTGAACCTCTTTGTAAAGTAACAGAAAAGTGCTTCAGAAGCAAAGTTTCAAACACTTCAAAAGTAGTGTTGGTAGATATATCTGGAGCCCCTAACCACGTCTCCCACCTGCAGTGGCTCATCAGCACCACAGCACTGAAAAGCAGCTGATTTTACCTCTGTCCTTTACCATATATACAGCAGCTACCAATTAAACCAGTATTCCAGCTGTTTAAATGTCAAGTGGAGTGGAAAATTACAAGTGTGTGTATTGTATTCTGGTCTTCTGCTTGCCCTTACTCAACCTGTGAGGCAGCAGGCAAAAAGAAGCTACTTTTCAGCACTGTAGAATAAACCCACTGTAGTGTGTGTGTGTGCTGTATTACTTTGTAGGGCGCAACACCATAGCAAGAGCATGCAGAAGACAACAAACCAACTGCTGGTTGTTAGAGGTATCTGTCCTATTAGATAGAGCTTATCTCCCCTTTCAATTCTGAATATTTGGTATGAAAGAGATGTTAATTGTGGTTAATTGTTAACTAGTGATGTGAATATTAATCAAGAAATAAAAAGATGAGCAAAAGTTCACTGTTTTGTCATTTCTTCACACATTTCTCTCACATATTGACAGATTGCTTTCCACCAGCACAAGGCCATCAGCAGCTGTCAGTGGATAAGAAATGTTAACAAGTTTAAACCATTGATGCGTTTGGTGGTAATGAAATTAATAACAGCTGCACTAGAGGGGCAACAATGAGACAACCCACAAAACAGGGATGTTTTAAAGGTGAGGTTTTCAGGTGTCAAGGTTTGTTGTGTGTCTCAAGAGTATTGAGGCGATTCCAGCAGACAAGCAGTTACTGTAGGAGAGCTGGACAGGGTTGTAGATGGTTCTTAACCCATCAGCAGGACCATTATCTTCTCTACTCCGTGCAAGGAGGAACAGGATGAGCACTACCAGAGCTACTAAATGACCCCCAAACCGCTGGTGTGAGTGTCTCTGACCAAAATCAGAAACAAACTGAGGGCCCAACATCCTCTGGTGGGCTCTGTGCTCACTGCCCAATTCTATGTAGTCCAACTGCTATTAACCAAGTACCAGAATCTACTAATGGTGCTTTTTACAGATGAAAGCAGGGAGATCAAAACACCTGGGGACATGTAATAGATAGTATGCGATCTATTACATGCTATCAGCTATCAGCACACACAAATGAAATTATACTTCAGTCAATCAGTAGATTTGAACATGTTAATTGATGCTAGCAAAAATGATATTAATCAGAAACAACTAGTTAATTGTAAATTCATTGATCTTAATGTTATTTTAATCTAATTTTATGAAATCAGAAAAAAATACTTCAAAATTTTTTGCTGTATTAACCACATGAAATATTAGCAAACTATAACATTTTGGCATGTAGTTTGTCTGGTCTGATTAAACAAATGTACCCACTTTGAACGAGTGTGATATTTTTGGCTTTGTCGTCCTGTTGGCTGCTACCTTCTGTATCATGTTACAACCCACCTGATTTAGATAGCAGAAGCAGAGCTGGAGGACCCAGATGAACAAAGCATTTGAAACTAAATAGGAAAATTTAATAAACAATTAAATTCTAAATATAATTAAAGTTCGACTGCAGTATTAGTGTGTATTGTTTACATAAATGAATAGTAACTGATGGTACTTGTCAAACTTTAAAATCAATTTACCCAATTTAGGATGGGTAATGAAAACCCTACCTCTTCCCATAATGCATTTACCTGACTGTATTACCACTAAAATACAATGAATTATTAGTACTGTTTCTATAGTTCTTTTTAATCGTGGATGATGAAATTGGACAAGGGTTATTCTCTGACTCGTCAACTGCAGAAAGGACAAAATGAAAACATGTTTAACTGGAGTCGGTGCTTGTCGGGTACTCTTGATGTCTTCAGTAAGGAAGACTTTAGTTGCTGCAATAGAAAGAAGACAAAAAAGTAATTTGATGACACAAATCAGTGGCGCAGATAAAACACACTTTAGCTGAAACATAGCAAAAGTGCAAACTGTTCTGAGAATGTGGGGACATTGCTGTGACTTAACCTGTGACTTAACTACCTTAACCTGAACCTTCTGAAATGCTGGTCTTTGGACATGTTTAGTTGCTAGAGCCAAAGAGTTGGTCTACTTCATTAGTTTGGTGTGTTTAAAATTTCTTTTGCTTTTCTAGGCTAATTAGGCTTCATTATGTGTTTACATTACAGCTTCAGTTCCAGGTGACTTCAAGTCAGGATGTGTCAGAGAAAGAGAGCAAAAAGAAACTGTTAAGACAGTGAACAGTGAACATCTAATTAAAAAGCCAATGTGTGATTGTGGCGCACAGAGGGGGTGTAAAAAGAGCATGAAGAACCAGGTAAGCAAATAGGGAGACAATGAAGTTGGGTGAAAAAACAATAACTATTTTTCACAAAACATTTTACATGTATCTTATGAATGGTTTATGCACTTTCCAATAGTACTCATAGAAAATACCAGTGAACATCCTAAACAGAACTTTGGGCATCCACTGAGACAATCGAAGTTGGGTGTGGGTTAATAATGGTCACTGTTGACCACAAATATGAAATTAAATAAAAATGAATAATAAAGATTAGCTGAAAATAAGCCGTGTGGAGACCAGAACTTCTAGAAGTCAGATGTCCACTTGCTTCTCCCCTCGTCCTTGCCTTCTGGCATGGCATTGTATCTTTGAGCACAAAGATAACCTGTGAAATTCCTGCTGGCTGCCTTCAGCGCGGTGATGATTTAGTGGAAAGTTTATGAACCACTTCTGACGCACAGCAGAGGAGCAAACAGAGAAGCTGCAACAGGTGATCATTAAGTGACGGACAATAATATACTGTACAGCCATTTAAACTAGAGAACAACAACAATGTATACTGTACTGTACTGTCCTGTTCAACAAATGCAAGAAAGGGAAAGGCAAGAAGCAACCTATTTTAAATGTGAATTTTATATAAAAATTACACAGACATGCTTGTGAGACAGTTAAACTTCTGCAGCACAATCATTTTGTAATTGTATTTTTATCATCCAATTAAAAATGATGGCTTACACCATTAACTTGATGCTACCAATTGAAATACCTCTGTTATGCACAAACCCAATAGTTATGTCAACAGTATTATCATATTTGATCCTGTAATGTTTTAAAGTCTCCAACCACTTTATAGCAAGTCCAATGTTACTGAAGGACTTATTCCGACACAAAAGGGAGACGTCACTTGTGTTTTTGGTGCCAGCTACTGTAGGAATCTCAACTCCTTGGCGCAACCTACTCCTTTGCAGCCACTCCAACTCAACTCAGTGCTCCTCTTTCAACCAGTCCCAGCAGACTACTGAAATAGAGAAGGCATCTTCAACTAAAAGCAGCAGATCACAACCTGTCACATACTTCCACCACCTGACTTAGGCCCAAGAGCCGTCAGACCTAACCTGCCACTATGGATGATAGCATCATACACCACCAGATAGGTGGCAACATGTACAGAGTGCAGCAGGTGCACTCTGTACATGAGGCGCTGGAAAGGGACTGGGGATCCAAGCAAGCTGAAAGTGAGCGTGACGAATTGGTAGAATTTGCATGGTGTGAGAAGGATGTTTTTTTCTTAGTCTCTCTTAGTCTCTAGTTTTAATATCTCTTGGTCAAATCCAGCATAATAAAAAAAAAACAAGCAGTGCCTAACCGGTCCAGGAGCTCACTGACCCATATAGACCCGTCTGTCTTTACCAGAACTTCAGGGCTACACCAAGCACTGTAGCAATCTTTTATCACCCTCATGTCCAGCATGCCATGTGATCACACGGCAAGTGGGCGATTTGGAAAGAAACTTTGAGCTGAAAGAAGAAAGCAAAAAAAGCACTTTGTCCCACTTTGTCTGAGCATTGTACAGGTGCTGCTGACAATCCTAGCCCTGACCGTATTTTCTGGTTGATAACCTACCCATCATGCAGCTTTGGTCTTAGGTCCAGGGCGTACTGAATTTCAATTTTGCTTGGGCTTGGGCTTTCCTCTCAGTTTTCTTTAATTAGGTCCAGGAAGAAAATCCAGTAGACGCCTGGGGGACCACCCACACTGCAAAACTGTCCAAATCAATGTTGAATTCTCACGCAGCAGCTCTATTCCCTTGTTGTTGCAGTATATCAATGACTAACCTCATATTGTGGATGGTTTATCTCAGTTGTTCTCCTGACTGAAGTTTGGTTCATATACATGGTCCATCCTGCCATATGTCCATAACCATCAGGAGGATTCCTGATGGACTGCACTTTTTCCACTTTTATCAAGTGGAAAAAGTGCAATCCATCTGTTTTTTAGCCTTTCATTAAAACAAAGACGCTGCTGTCATGATATCAACCCTCGTGTTTCTGAAGGCATCACTGCACTTTTATCAAGTGGAAAAAGGTTAGCTTTACTGTGTTATGCTAACATATGCTAACATAGCTGTGTCGCTTGCGATCACATAGCACATCATTATATACCAGCTAGTCCAACTTCAGTAACCCTACAAAAGTCACTGCTGTTTAGTATTTCTGTCTGCATTTATGTCGGAAGTGATAGCAGAGCTGTA
>NW_024582604.1:329189-330764 GCF_018398535.1 Haplochromis burtoni
GCGTGCTTCGGCATCCTCCGTGGGCGATGTATTTCTCCCTTCTAGGTCCCCTGGTAGCCCCGGTATTCCCCTGGTATCCCTTAGCTTGGTTCCCCCTAGCTGGCCCTTGCTTCCCCTTGGTTGGTCCCCCTTCCCCGGCATATCGCCTCGAAAACAAAGCAGGCTTATGCGCCGGTCGGACCATGCTGTGCAGCTGCCGGCTAGCGAGTAGCTCGGCTACAGTGTGGAAACACGGCAGGGACACGGCTTCAACGTTCAAGCTTACGCTGTCGCCTTGGCACTGTGCAGCTCGGCTGCTAAGTATGTTAACACAGAGGGGATACCGCTTCAGCATTCCAAACGTTCGCTGTTGGCCTGCTTAACAGTGTGGAAATAAACAGTGGGGAATTATACTACGGTTCATGCCAGCTATCGTTAGCCGGCCTGCGAGTAGCATTCCAGCCGGTTAGCCTGTCTGGCGTGTTGCCCGCAGCTCGTGGGTTAACACGGCCAGCAGGGCTCCGCTCGTAGCTCGGCTACATTGGGGAAATGTGTCAGAGTTCCCAGCATATGCTTTTACCTGTCAGCATTGTGACACAGGAGCTAATAAACAGTGGAAGGGGAGTTCAGGTTGCGGCTAGCGCCGGCTACCTGTTAGCACTTCCTGGTTAGCGTGTGGCCCCCGCCCCCTTACTTGGTAGCAGAAGTATAGCAGCCCGCACGTCCCAAACATGTCTGTGTATGGTATTTTTGCCTTTTATGGTAGGCACGAGCAGCGTGGCTGTGCCTGGGTGAAAAGGGGCACATATCTGACTAATGTGAAAGCAGCCTAGAGCATGCTGTGCTGGCTGACGTGGCTGCTGCTTGCATGCACTGCTTTGTTGCCAGCGCAGTCTAGGCAGACCGTGCTGGGTTTGAAAGCATTAACTGGCCCACCCCTCCCCCTTCTCCTGCCTCCAAAAATGAGAGAGCGGGCTACTATGGGGAACATGGCTGCCACTGCTGTGACTCCAGTTAGGTAGGCCATGGACTGGGTCCCCTCCCACACCTGTTGCTGATTTACTGCTGGCCCCTCCCACAGCGTCCCTCCCATGGCTCCACCTCTGTGAGGCCTGGGCTTGGAGGTTGGCTGTCAGGTGGCGGATGTTGAAGAAGCTTCCGTCCTATCCTCCGGTGTTCCCCACCTGTCCCTGGGCTGCCCCCTGCTGGTCCCCGGGCGAGTTGGGACCCTTCAGCTGGGAATTGGCCCTTCCTGAGGTCCCCTCTAGCTGAGTGGACCTCCAGGTTGTTGCTATCACACAGCCTCAGCGCCTACTGCCTAAGGTGCTGCTGCTGCCTGGTTGCAGGCCATGTGTGCCCTGCCTCCTGGCGTTTATGAGCCCCTGCCTGCAGTTGGATGCTGCCATGCATGGCGGGAGTAGTTGCCTTTGGCCCCTCCCCATAGCCCCCCGGTCTCTAGGTGCCCCTCCGGGCCTTCCCTGGGCAGGGCGGCATGCCCTGACAGGGGCGTGGGGGTTACTTATGCCCTGCTGGTGGCCATTCTGTCACTCCCTCTATGGATGGTGCTTGACACGACAGCTGCAGGCGGGCTGGGCA
>NW_024582604.1:368540-380032 GCF_018398535.1 Haplochromis burtoni
AAGAGAGAGATCAGTCTCTGCTGACTTCAGCAGAGGTTTGATCTTGAAGAACATCTTCATCCAGGGCCAATTTTTGACCCCCATGAAGGCACGGATGTTCCACTGGATCACAAGAAGAGCATCCCTGCAGACATTTGACTTGTAAAAAATTCTGTAGTAATCCAGACTCTGCTTATTTAATGTCAATGAATCGTTTTTTCAGTCTTCAGTTTGTGAGTTTGAAAGTATCCATTATATCTAAATAAGCCTGAAAATATTAATTGTCAGAGTAAATTGTTTAATGTTGCCATTGTTGTACTTAAATTTGTAAACTTTGCCTTAAACAGCATGTTTAGATATTCTTTTGTTCTCCTCCCCGGCCTGTTGGATGCTGGGGAGGCTGTAATGTTTAACAGCAGGCACAGTCCATGTGAGATTCTGGTTTCCTTATCTTGTGGAGGATGTTCACTCCCGGCCATTTAGCCATACTCATTTAGCCACCATATGCAAGCCTATGCTTGTATATGGTGAACCATTAAAGTTAGGCCATGTACGGGTGTGGGGAGATGTCCTGTGGATAACTAGGAAATGTGGTTAAACAGTTGTAAGCATATATTGTGTGGCGGGAAGTCATGTACAGAGACAATGAAGTGGCAGACACACACTTGCTACACATGCACACACACACACACTACACACACACACACACACACACACACAGTGTTTTAACTTTTGTGACCATATGGGTGTTACAATGGGTGGTGCTTGTATTCACTGAATAAAAGGCTGCAGGGAAGGCTGCTTCTTTGAAGCTGGCTGGGAAACAGGTGAGGAGCGTTCAGCTCCAAGAGCCTGGTTCCGACCAGCCTTCCCTTGCTATCAAGTAAAGACCGGTTAAGTTGTTGTCTTGCTTTCTTCATGGGTGATGAGTCTGTGAGCTAGCAGGCCTGCTGAAGCACAGAACCAACATTAATGAATAAATAAATTACGTTCTTTATTTAATTTGTACCCTTTATGAAGATGTTTTCAGTGTTCCAAAGAAAATACAATAGCTTGCTAGGATAGTGTAAGGTATTGAGACTATAATACAGTGTCAGTGGACTTTTACACCAAACTCATTTGGTTCAAACTTTTGGACTTCACCTGATCCTAAAAGTAATGTTGTGAAACCTCCTCAAAACTAAAGACCATAGCACACAACCTAGCGGTGTTTTTGACTTTCAGTTAATGAAAGGAAGATGAATGCTACCTTTAGTAAAATGTTTTGTCATTTCTTTGATATTCCATTTTTCATGTAACTTTTGAACTGATTTGAAATCGGAGTTTCATTGTACCAAATACCTGCGTTCAACAATCTTCTGAAATTCAATTCTTGCAAGAACACCTCGGGATCTTGCTTGTATCCTCGTGATGATTAGAGCTAAACGGTCATCTCGCATCTCCTCCAGCAGTCCAAGCAACCCAGCTTTGAAGAATACCTAAGATCAAGAAACCCATGTTGAAGGCACTTTTTGTGTGTGTTAGAATTACTCTTGACCACTTTATTATCATCATGGACATGATAACACCAAGAATAACAGCATATGCCAAAATTTGTTCTATCCGTACTGACCTTGGTGTGACCCAGTTTGTACTGGTTGTGATCTATATCCAAAGAGCCCAAAAGCTTCTCTGAAGCCTTTTTGTTATCAATGAACTGTCCTTCAGGAATAGCACTTGGGTTTAAAATGCGATACCTGGAAAAAAAAAGTGAGCATTTCAACTTTATTTTATATTACATAAAATGTCAAACCACAAAAACACACCAGAATGGATAACTAAGAAATTTGATGTTGCTTTATTTTTATATTTTCCAACTATAGATGTATCTAACAGACACCTCTGCTTGAAATCTCCATAGAGGATCCTGTTGGGGAAACCCTTTCTGCAGATCCTGATGCCTTCCAGCACACCGTTACAGCGCAGCTGGTGCATCACCAGAGGGTTCTCCATGGCCCCTGGAGTCTTGGTCTCGTTGGGGATGATGCAGCGTACAAAGTGAGGGTGAGTCGACCTCAAGTTGGTCATCAGCTTGTTCAGGTTCTCCTGATAGCACATCATAGAGAAAAGTATTGCCATTATACATTACAATTCGAAATGACTTTTAAGGTCCTAAATTCAGGAATAATGTTTCTATTAACCAATTTATAACATGTACAGTTATACTGATATTACCCTGTGCAAAGCTGATACAGTTTGGAAGGAAGAACCTTTCTTCTTGGTTCCACCTTTGCCCTTCCCACCAGATTCAGCTGTAAGATACAGTTGTTATTTGTGGGAAAGTGGGCAGGGGAGGGTTGGGCCAGTAGCTTATTACATGATGCTTTAATAATCACTTGTAAACTAAGATGCTAGTAATTTTTTAAAACCTACCTGAGTCAGCTCCTGCATAATTTGCAAAGAGAGTTGCAAGCAGTTTGACGGTCGACTTTTGGTACAATGCCACAACAGTCTCATTCAGAGGATCCTTGTTCTTCACCAACCAGTTGTTGATATTGTAATCAACAGTTCCAGCGTAGTGAACCAGGGCAAAATGAGCCTCTGGTTTTCCTTTGACAACTCTGGGCTTCTGGAAGTTGCTGGATTTTCCCAGGTGGTTGTCATAGAGCTTAGCTTTAAAGTGGCATCACTGGCTTTGGGGAACATGCACTCCTCTTCAAGGATGGACATGATACCCATGGGCTAAAGGACAGAAAGTATAAGTGTTTGTTAAGGACTATATTTGCATTAGTTTTAGCTGAACATGTAATTGTACAGTGTTTCACCTTTTCAATCAGGTCGATACAGGCCTGCAGATCCATGCCAAAGTCAATGAAAGTCCATTCGATGCCCTCTTTCTTGTACTCTTCCTGCTCCAGTACAAACATGTGGTGGTTGAAAAACTGTTGCAGTTTTTCGTTGGTGAAGTTGATGCACATCTGCTCAAAGGTGTTGAACTGAAATGAAATGGACCACAGTATGTTCATGATTTAAAATGCATCCTTACATTAGGGACAAATATAAGATTAGAATATATTTTCCAAACTCACATCAAAGATCTCAAATCCAGCAATGTCAAGCACCCCAATAAAATACTGACGAGGCTGTTTGGTGTCCAGGGACTGGTTGATTCTCATTACCATCCACAGAAACATCTTCTCATACACTGACTTTGACAGCGCACCGATAGCGTAGTTCACCTAACAAGGAAATGCATAAAAGTACATGTTAGGTATTTTAGTACCATGGGAGCATTTACTGGATATTGTTTATATAGTGACATTATACAGGAAAACTCTGTCATTCAATAAGGCCCCTTTGTTTTAGTTATTTTTCTCTTTGACCCAAGAATTGATGTGTGAGAATCACAGGCTGGTACAAGGTTGAAATACCACAGAGATCACTCCCTCAGCTACATTAGTTTCTAAATCTCTTAGGAGACGCCTGTTGAAGGCCAGATGGTTTGTTTCAGAATTCACTAATGAAAGAACTCTTTATTTCGTGCCTTGAAAATATGTCGCTGAGATAATCACAATTGTAGCTGAACTGATAAACTATACAAAGGAGTGCTTCTTCACCCAAGGGCAGGAAGACGCTCCCTTATCTTGGTCTGTACTGGTTTAAACTGATAATCTGCTGTCTCATGAATTTTACCCTCTATATAAACTGTTGTACTTGTGAATAAAGTTGAGTCAATTTGGGAAGACAACCTGAAGCAGTCTCTGTTTTCTTGTTCTCCCAAGCTGCTCCCGAGCTCGTACTAACACGCTGAATGGCATGCTTGAATATTACTTGAGAATATATTTGACTGTGTTACAGACTAAGGGACATTCTCTGCTGATAGACGTCCACGCCTCGGAGGAAGCGATCCACGGATTAGGCCCTGGAAACTGTTTCCTTCAGTACATTGATAAAGTTTAGGGAATTATTTTGGAATTCTCCAAAAGTTTCATATTATCTCACCTGGGCCACATTTTGTCCCTTGGTGACCCACTCGTTTCCTACTTTGACTCTTGGGTGACAGAGACCTTTGATGAGGTCAGCAGAGTTCAGGCCCATCAGATATGCAACTTTGTCAGCATCTGTGGCAAAAAAGCAGTTTGGATTTAAAGTCATCAGTGCCCACAGAGATCCTCACTGACTGTAGTTTGTCAATAGTCTTCTCTCACCTTCAGTACCATCGGCCTCTGCCTGCTCTTCTCTCTGCTTCTGTTTAAACTTCATGTTGCCATAGTGCATGATTGCACCAGTAAGCTTGTAAATACTGTTCTTCTCTTCTTGAGTGAAGCCCAGAACATCAAAGGCTTCCTGACAAAAATCAAAAACATTATTTTACTATTTTTGTTTTTGCTTTTGAATTTTGGACTAAAATTGCTGCAGTGCATCTAAGATTCAACTCACATCAGTGGCCATCAGCTCTTCAGAATCATTGATAGAGGCTACTGTTGTCTCTCCTTGGGAGATGAAGGCGTAGTCATAAGGGTTGTTGGTAATGAGCAGCATCTCTAAGGAGATAGAAAAATATAAAATTAAATAATGTCTAGCTGTTTTCCATATAGTGATAGTTCTTAAGGTTAATGACTGTGTACCTAGAAGTTCAGGCTTTATCTGAGACAGGATCTGGTAGAAAATGTGGTAGTCCCTCTCAGCTTTGAGCTGGAAGGTCACACGAGACTTTTCTAGAAGGTCTGTAAGAGAAATCAATTATTTGTAACTTATCTGGTATACAGATAAGTTGCATGTAATAGTTAAGTCTACTTTCAAATTTTCCACATAAACACAGTTACTTACAAGTTTCAATGTCAGCAGAGGCCAGCTTTCCTCGGTTGTCAAAGTGAATACGGATGAATTTCCCCTGTTAGGTGGAAAAAAGCAGATTTTAGTCATCATATAGCCATGCACAGGGTTGGTGTGACAAAGGAGAATGCAAGGGATAGAGTGAAGTTGAGGCAGATATTCCACTGTGTTGACCCCTAAAGGGAGTAGCTAGAAGAAAAAGATGGAGATGATAAAGGGAAAGAAGAATCTAAAGACACTCACAAATCTGGAGGAGTTGTCATTCCTGATGGTCTTGGCATTGCCAAAGGCCTCTAGAGCAGGGTTAGCCTGGATGATTTGATCTTCAAGGGTTCCCTGATTTAGTTAAACAAAACAGCAATATTATGACTATATTTTGTTTGTCGAACATTAAGAAAATCTTGTCTCGTAAGAACCTTCTTCTCTGCAGCTGAATCTTTCTTCCCACTTGGGACAGCAGCAATGCTGGCAAAGTACTGAATGACACGCTTGGTGTTGACAGTCTTTCCAGCTCCAGATTCTCCACTGAGTAGAAAAAGACATACATTTCAAGACCAAGAAGTATAACTCTTAACTGCTGAAAAAAGACCCTTGTTGGTAAAGTTACTTACGTGATAAGGATTGACTGGTTTTCTCTGTCTGTCAGCAAGAGAATATCAGAAAATCAGGGAAAATGCGACGATGTCCAAACAAAATGTCATTCAAGATGAATGCTAAAAGGGATATTTGTACCTGCCAGCATGTACTGGTAGGCATTGTCAGAGATGGAGAAGATATGAGGAGGAGCTTCACTCCTCTTCTTTCCTCTGTAGGCAGCGACCACCTCCTGGTTGTAGACTGGCAGCCACTTGTAGGGATTGACAGTCACACAGAACAACCCAGAGTAGGTCTGATAGTTGGTGAAAAGAGGAGAGCAAAGTGTTAAATATGTAGAATTTGTGGGAGGGCAGTTAGTGTGTTGTGCTGTCAGCTCACGTAGATCATCCACGCTGCGTAACGCTCTTTGAGGTTAAACAGCACAGCTGGTTCATGGAGGAAGGTGAACATCGCCATGTCTTCAATTTTATCGAACTTTGGCGGGTTCTGAGGGTGCACATCGCAATCCTTCACTGTGACGGTCTGCAAATGGAAATCAAACAGTTAACAGCCATGTTAACCAAAACAGCACCAAAGTCCTTTGTAGACACATGTACACACTTATGCAGAACCTGAACTTTATTCACCTTTCCAAATTCGGTGTCAGCAGTGACTTTGTCGCCATCGCGGCTAGTGATGGTTGCTTTTACGTACTCAACTTCAGGGTCAGGAACAAAGCACTCTTTCTTCATATCAAATGGGCGAGTCTGGGCCTCCAGACGCTCCTTATCTGACTTTCTCAGGTAAGGAGCCGCCGCCCCAAACTCTTTCATGGCAGCATCCCCCATTTTTCAACCTGTTACAAATGTGAACGTTAGTCTCTAACAATGAATGCAAGCTAGAATCATTCATTGACGATTATTAACGGTGTGAACTGCAGTCGTTTAGCCATCAGTTACCAGGTAAAGTGCGAAAAGATGCAGGAATAAGCTACAACATCAAAACAGAAGAACAGCAATCATGTCATTAAAATGCAGTGTTCTGCTGCAAAATCTTGTATTATGACATTCATGTGAGTGTCACACGTACCACTCTCAGAACTGTTGTTGCAGACCAAGAATGCCACCTGCCCACCCACTCATGACATTTTTTTATTGCTGCAATAGTGTGGTGTCAGTCAAAAACTAATATGTACAGAGGCAAAAGACTTTCAGTCAGTTTTATTTATGTTGCCGAATTACAAAATCTCAGCTTTGCCTCAAGCTGCCGTACAATCTTTACACCATTCAAAACTCGTGTTTTAATACTTTGAATTTCAATACAGAATTATGCCATAAAAACCATGATGAGAATAGACACCCATTTACTTAGAGTATTAACAATAAAACTTGCACATTTCTAGTTAAACCACAAAAATGTAAGTCCTAACTGAGGGTCATTCCTGTTCAACTCAAACCAAGCACAGCTTTTACCTAGGGTGGGTTGGATTCCAAAAAGAAGAGCAGGATCTGTCAGGACTTGCTGTTTAGACCAGAAGAAAAAGCAAAACAAGAAAAATTCCATTACCACTACCACACAGCATCATAATTTATTACCCCACACTAATACGATGTACATGTAAAGTATGGTGACCTTCTATTCTGAACATTAAATTATATGTAAATGTTTTGCTTACCTTTGACTCTAAACCTTCAATCAAGTGGAGTGAAGAGCCCTGCAGCTGACATCTGCCCTTCATCCTTTAATAAAGGTTCTTTATCCACCAAATATGGCCTGAATTTTTGGAGAAAGGTTACACATTAAAAAAGCATTCTCCTAATTGGGAAAGTTGTACTGCTGCTATTTGTTGCGTTCACCTTGTGACAAGCAGGGCGAGAACAATACAGGACAAAGAAAGGGGAGGGCAAGAGGTGGGGATCAGGGACAGGCTTGATATCAAGTGACTCTTATTTTATTCGTTTAATTCGTAACGGGTAACTTTATATATTGTTTGTAATACTGATGAAATTCAGTTTAATACTTATATTTATATCATATTTACAATCTTAATATTTATATTTGTCTGGGTTTTGCTCACTAGAATATTCCACATGTATTCACTATGTCTGAAGAATCTTCAGCCTCTGTTCTATAAAGTCATTATTGTCACATGGTGTTGGTTGTTTGCTTACAGCAGCTGATAATCTTTCCTGATTACAACTTGCATACAAGGCAAAGCAACAAAACCAAGAGCAAATGGTCTGTTTAGAATCAGGGGTTGTGACAATAATTCATTCAAAACCTGGTTACAAACAGTAACTCTCATTTTACTACTTAGCACCAGTCAATTCAATGCCCCTTTTCCAAATTCCAAACAAAGTAGACAAGCAAAATTAATAAGACTAATTTGCTCCTAAAATATTGTACCTCTTGAACAGCTTTGGCCTCATTGCTCATGCTAAGATGTTTAATCAGAAAGGCAAACTTCAGCAAAGGTCAGGCATGTGAAAGGAAGGTGAAAAGCATTTCTGGAGTCACTGCTGCTGAAACAAAGTATAGCAGCTGTTGTCAAGTGAGAGCTAAGATCAGGGATCACTCACCACTGTTCTGCCCAGTTTGGTCTTCACCCTTTGTCTCACAGTGTCGTCATGGCATTGTTCCCTCTCCTTTGGCCTTGAGGACAAAGATAACCCTGTGAAATTCTTGTCTGGATTTTTTCTCTCTGATTGTGAAGGGCGGCAGTAGCAGAAGTGCATTCTTTGATGTCACGATGGACGGGGGGTAACAGGTGCACATCACTGAAAATGCTCCATATGTTGAAATGTATCTGTTTGATGGTGTTTTCTAAATGTTTGCATTAAAGCACTGGGAAGTTTTAGCTAATTAGGGTTTTATGCCAAGTATTTTCTTTGCCCACAGTCATTGAACATTAAAATTAGATGAACATTGTCGTGGGGAGAAGCAGAGACTTTATGTGATGCAGACAGATCTCCATTATCAGCCCTTAATAACTGAGGGAATTAGAAATTTGGTTTCCTATGGTAAAATGAGAATGACCTTCACTGTGGTGCAGAGCAGTGTTCCAGTGGATCAGAGATTGCTTTCACATTGTTGGACTCATTCTCATTCTCAGCTGTTTAAGCCCCTGTGGAAATCTTCATCTGCTCTTTGGTCCCTTCCTGGCTTCCATCCCTCATCTAGCTGCCTAACCCCTCTAAGGTAAGGTCACATGTTCTTTCATGGAAAAAATAAATGGTGTCACTTTATGCTGGGGGTGTCTGTCTAATAATCCTAAAGTATTTCTAAACATCAAAGGCCTAGATGTTAAGTAGTTGACACACAGAAGCCTGCAGCACAGAGGTGACGGTATTAAAAGGCTGTCAAGCCCCAAAGAGTCAAAGGAAAGACAAACAAAGCCACGGCTTAGATGGTTGTGTGTGTCTCAAAGTCTGGATAGGAAAGAATAACACGAAGCAATTCGCTTATTTTCTTATAATCTCTCCATTAATAGTGAAGACCTTTGGGCTGTGTTAGATCAGGGTCAGCTTTCACCTAAACCACTGACAGCACAAGAAGGTGTGCTTCAGTCTCTACTGTCCTGCTGCAGAAGCATAATGAACGGTAAGCCTGTCAAAGATTCAAATAGGAATACATGTGCTGTAAAATGTGCTCTTATTTTCTTAGACATACTCTAGTTTCTTTTTTGTGTGTGTTTATATGGTTTATTTCCATCTATATTTGGATTTAATGTGATACATTTTCTCTGAAAGTAGCACAGTGAAAATTGATGATGTCTTTTAAAGAATAATTCTTATTAGTTGTTTTGTTTTACAGCGTTAAAATATCCGTATATCACAGTGAGAGATTGTAAGCAAACCTGAGATATGTCCAACAGTTGTTTAGTGCATTAGACACGAGGCTTCTTTAACCAATGTTGTTTAGTTACAGCCTGGTCTAAATCATCAGGATATTATGTTACAGCAATTATACTCAACTAATTACACTGTTTTTATATTTGACCAGATTATAATGTGTTACAAAAAACACACACAGAGATATAAAGTTAAAAATGCACATCATAAATATAGTAAATAATTTACTCTTGAATTTGTTTGTTTCATTGTTCTGCACGTAGACATTCTAATACTGTCCTCCTCTGGTTTTAGGGAAGATTTTAATCATATTTATTCAATCATTTTCTGCTATTCAGTCACATTGTTGGAGTATTTTAAACTGAGAGTATTTTCTTTCTCTCTCCTTTTACTTAGTGAAAGTAACTATTTCTAGCACTGCCTCCACACTCACCAATGGTCCTTGTGTATATAGTAGCATAAGATAACAAGTGGTATTGTGCTGATGGCAAAGAACTCATCACGTTACAGTTATTTCATTGAACACGTGTCACATTATGAAGTCTCTTCACTAAAAAAGCTTTGCAGCTAATTTTAAGACATCAGGATCAGTGGTATGGGACAAGACTGAGTAAGAGACATACAAGCACTTTTACTTTGAAAATTACACTTTATTGGGGAAATAATTTTTAGGCTTCATTCTGTTTAGCAACCATAAAATTACCATTATTCCTCCCTCAGATTTATTATAAAAAAACAACTTCTGACACAGCATTTTTTAGACCATTGCGAGTCAATTTAAGCTGAATACAGACTCTCATTATAGCTTTTCTATTTCTTTCCTAAACATATTTTTGTCTACTTTGATTACTGCAGCACGATAAATCTCAAAAACTTGCTGGATTGAGTTTTAAAGGCTTCACACAGAATGAAATCTGCATTTGCAGAAATCTATTTCTGTGCCATATGCTGTATGAAATGATTGTAAAAAATAATTTCAGAAAATATTTTCAGAATACCCACTAACAGTTAATAAAACTTTGCAGATTTGCGGCTGCAACTGTGAATGAATATCAGAAAACAGCACAGAATTCAACACAAGGTGGCAGAAGTTACCCACCTAACATCACACCCCAAACATGATCCTGTGTAAAAAATATAGTGATTAGTAAACTGATTAGCTTCACATATTGTTAATGTGGTAACACCTTACACTTAATATCAGTTTGTCCTTGAATTCTTTGGTACTTTATAGAATTTTTATACCTTCAAAAACATTGGTATTTTGTCAGTGATGAACACGTGAAATGTAAGTTTTATATGTTATTATTGACGACTTTATGTGGTGCTACTTAAAAATGAATAAGCACACATTAATTTGAATGCACTTTGCTTTATTCTACAGTTACTTTGGAGACAAAGGAGAACCAATAGAGAAGATCCCAAAGGTCTTAGGTGGCCGTCTGTGAGTTTCACTCCTCATCTAGCCCTTTCTGTGATGAAGAATGATAAGAAAGCAAACAATGAGAGACAGATTAGTGACTGAGGACTAACAATGCTCAAATGTGTTGGACAATAAGTACACCAGTAGTTGCTGCCTTAAAACTAATATTCCCATCAATCCATCCATTCGCTTCCGCTTATCCTGTATCAAGGTCGCGGGGGGCTGGAGCTGTCTCATGGTGAGAGGCAGGGTACATCCCGGACTGGTTGCCAGTCTGTCACAGGGCTAACACATAGACACAGACGACCATTCACACTCACATGCACTCCCGCATACACACCTATGGGTAATTTAGAGTTTCCAATTAACCTGCCCCACTAACTGCATGTCTGTGGATGGTGGGAGGAAGCCAGAGAACCGGGAGCGAACCCACGCAAGCACAGGGAGAACATGCAAACTCCACACAGAAAGACACCGGCGTGATGGTGGAATTAAACTCAGGACCTTCTTGCTGTGAGGCAACAGTGCTAACCACTGTTATATTAAAATACATATTAGCTCAATAGGAAATAATTTTATTCACTGAGAAGCATAGGCTTCCATAGTTGAGTGTAGCTGATGAGTGTCTCTACTTATCATTTCATTCTATACTAATATTTATAACCTGCCTAGCTAAAAAGTTACAGCTAAGCCAAAAATGTGTTTTTATCTCTACTTTTATCATAGATATCATTTTACTCAAAAGACATTTATTTTATTCCATCCATCCATCCATTTGCTTCCGCTTATCCTTTTTCAGGGTCGCGGGGGGCGCTGGAGCCTATCCCAGCTGTCATAGGGCGAGAGGC
>NW_024582604.1:380052-387852 GCF_018398535.1 Haplochromis burtoni
AGGACCTTCTTGCTGTGCGGCAACAGTGCTAACCACCGTGCCACCGTGCTGCCCATTTATTTTATTTTCATGTTTAAATTCTAAATACCAGCAATGATCTTACATTCAACAAATTCACTGAAAATACTGCAAGTAGCAACAACAGTGAGAGCTGGGCTTAAAATTCAGTTATGACACTGATGAAGATTAAGTATTGCTTTGTCTGCCGATGTGCTTGAGTTTGGGATATTTGGGGCACTTTTGGGAAATTTGTAAAATCCTCCACCCGTCAAATAGATCTTAACCTTCCTTATTCTGTTATTCTTTGTTATATAATATTATACATTATATATAATAGTACTCAATTCACCATATCAGTGTCTACCTCAAGAAGAATTTATTGTTTTGACATTTAAACTGATATTTTATTCAACTATTCTAATCTACAAGATTAATATTATTGATTTTTTTTTCAAGAATGACCATTTTCATTTGCAGAGAATACAGTGTTATTAAATCACACTGCAAAATCTAACCAATAAGGCAAGGCTTGAGAATAAATTAGTAAAATAAGCAAATAACATAAATCAGCAGGACTCTCTATGATGACATCACAACATTGATCGCTGCACTGATATCAGAGAATAACAACCACTTGGCAAAAACAACATCAGAGCGTGGGTCAGGATTCTGTCATTGCATCATGTCGGCTTGGACAAAATCAACACGAATGTTTCATGAGACCAGAAATGTAGCTGAAAAATCTTGAAAAGCTTGTCCACATTTAAGGCTCAAGGCGTGTCTTTAACTCACTGAGTTAGCTAATTCCAAATCTGAATTATGATGCTATAACTGGAAATTTAGACGTTTTTGTTTGTTTTGTTGTTGTTGTTTTTTAAGAAGGTAGAAATATGGGTAAGTAAAGCAACACAGACAATATGTTAGCAAGCTTCATTCACTGCATAAGAGGACAAATTAGTATCTGTCCAAAAGCTGGAAACATATAAACACACAAATTAATCACGAGGTCTTTAAAAAGAACTATACATATATTTAGTGGATGGCAGGAGATAGCTTAAAGCTGTTTGTTACATCCAACCTCTGCCCTTTTTATGACTCATATCTGTTATATTTTTTATTTTTTAGCTTCGTAAAAAACAAATATGTAAAACTATATATTTTTAGTGAAAACTGTCACCTGAATGAGACAAATGAAGAAGGCTTCTGTGAGATGATAAAATAATAATAATACTAATAAAATAAACTTGCACCACTAACCAACCTCTAATGTAAATGCCACTAAAACAAACCATACAACTCAAAATAAATGGATTTTTAAAGCATCGCTTCGAATGTGTTTATTGTGTCCTTTTTTAATGAGCCATTTTACAAATTGCAGAATAAAAACAACTTGAAATTAATCGTGTTGAACTGATAATGACGCGGTGAGTTATCATGAACATCATAACAGGGGTTGAAAACTAGAGAAGCCGCTTACCTTAGAGCCCACGTCACGACTCTTGGCACGCAGCTTGTTGACCTGAGACTCAGCAATATCAGCTCTCTCTTCAGCCTCGTCCAGCTCGTGCTGCAGTTTACGGAACTTGCTCAGGTGAGTATTGGCCTGCTCTTCCTACAGGATTCAAAAACAACACAGTCCACAATATTAAGAGGCATGGGGGAGTCGACGTTTCTTGAAGCCACATGATCGTAAAATAAAAGGTGTCGGCACAGATGTAGCCAAAATGTTTGTGTTGCAGCAAAAATATGATATGGTATGTATCGAACAGCTATGTTTAAAACTGCGAAAACTTAAAGTATATGTATGGGAAGGAATATTTAGGTTAAAAGAAAGAGGAAAAATCAAAGTTAGAGACAACTCTGTTAGGAATAAACTCACAGCCTCCTCTGCAGCTCTCTTGTAGGCTTTGACTTTGAGCTGGAGTTTGTCAACCAGATCCTGCAGACGCAGAATATTCTTGCGGTCCTCCTCAGTCTGAGTAAGCCATGGAGACAGATGAGAGAAAATAATGAACCTTTGTAATATTTCCGAAAACTCTGTGGGAATTATTTTGTTAATCTGTGTATAAAGGGGCAGGATAAGAGGACTCCTATGACTGAAAATGTATGTTTGCCTAAGATAAAGCAGCACGTCTAATATTTTATGTGAAGTAACAGGAACACAGACCCCTTTACTCATATCACACAACTATACATTAAATGTGCTATTAACTTCCTGTTGCTGAAACTGAAACACAGTAAAGGTAAAAATGTAAAGATATTAAATTCTTTAATAAGAGTCACACCCTGGACTTGCTGCTGACGTTAAGGAAACTTGAATCAATGTCCAAAATTAACTATAGCAGGTTTTCATTTGTGTAGATTTCACAATAATAATAATTGATTTGAGAAATTACTGACTGAGTCAATTATCTTAAAGTATATGAATATATATGAATATTAATTATTTATGTACTCAAAATGTCTTAAAAAAAAAGACCTGGTATGTGAGCTCCTTAATGCGTCGCTCGTATTTACGGATTCCCTTCACTGCCTCGCTGCTTTTCTTCTGCTCCGACTCCACCTCATTCTCAAGCTCCCTCACCTGAAAAGATGCAAAAATCATTTTCTACAAAGACTCTGGTCCACCACAAATTTTAAAGCTGCTTACATTAAGTATAAACATTTATTACAATTTTAGTAAAAACACATCAACTAAAAGACAGTAAACTAAATTAAGTTAAAAAAAAATACCTGTGATTTTTCACATTTGTGTACTTGTGATTCTTACCCTGGCCTCGAGCTTCTGCACCTGCTTCTTGCCTCCCTTCATGGCGATCTGCTCAGCTTCATCCAGGCGGTGCTGCAGGTCTTTGATGGTTTGCTCCATGTTCTTCTTCATTCGCTCCAGATGAGCGCTGGTGTCCTGCTCCTTCTTCAGCTCCTCTGCCATCATGGCAGCATCAGTGATGGCCTTCTTGGCCTTCTCCTCTGCATTCCTGCACTCCTGCACTGCCTCCTCCACTTCAGTTTGAAGCTGGGATGTATCAGCCTCCAGCTTCTTCTTTTGGTTTATCAGGCTGGTGTTCTGTATATTATTAAGGTATGCAATGCAAGAATATGAGAAAAAGTGTCCATCTGCACTTTAGAAAAAGTATTCATACATCTGCATGGTTGCAGTAAACAGAACTCACCTGTGAGTGCAGCAGCTGCACTCTCTCACTGACATCCAGCAGCTCTTGCTCTGCAAGTTTGCGGCTTCTGTCCGTTTGCTCCAGAGCTGCTCTCAGCTCCTCCAGTTCAGCCTGAAGAAGGTTGTTGCGTCGCTCAACAATGGCAATGTTCTCTTTAAGGTCATCATTGGCCCGAACAGAGTCATCCAGCTGAATTTGGCAATCCTAGATGAGGTAACATTATTCACATTAAAATTTATACCCAGTTTGAATGTAAAACATCTGAAAATTCTTTCACTTTTTTTAGTTTACCTTCATATGTGCATGGACGGCCTTAAGCTGTTTCTGGGCCTCGGCTGCCTGCCTGTTGGCCTGGCTTAGCTGGATCTCCATCTCATTCAGGTCTCCTTCCATTTTCTTCTTCAGCCGCAGAGCCTCATTCCTGCTGCGACACTCAGCTTCAAGAGAGCTCTGCAGGGTGTCGATGGTCCTCTGCAGGTTTCTCTTGCACTGCTCCATCTCTTCATCCTTCTCGGCCAGTTTGCGTTCAATATCAGCTTTAATTTGATTGAACTCAAGCTGGGCTCTTAGAATCTTACCCTCTTCATGCTCAAGAGAGGCCTAGTGGGCAAGAAGTTGCAGAATTACACATAATGGCAGTTAGTTTTACTTAAAAATGTCTTATTAATTATTCAGAGCGTGTACCTCAGCTTCCTCGAGAGCAGACTGAATCTCACTCTTCTCCTGTTCCAGTTGTTTCCGTAACTTTTCCAATTCATGGATACTTTTGCCACTCTCACCAAGTTGCTCAGTGATGTCAGAAATCTCCTCTGTGGGATGTCAAACACTGCGATTAGGATGACTTTAAAGTTTAATGCTGTGTCTACAGATCTTGTGCACAAACACCACCAGCAGACCCTACCCTGTAAATTCTTGTTCTCTCTCTTCATGGTCTCCAGATGATCCAGAGCTTCCTCATATGAGTTCTTCAGTTTGAAAAGCTCAGTGCTCAGAGCCCTTGCTTCCTTTTGGGAGCTCTCCAGCTCGCACTGAGACTCCTCATACTTCTGCTTCCACTCAGAAAGAACCTGCAGTGTAACAAAGGCCAACAATAAGTCTGTGTTTGCCAGATTGATTATTCCAATGGACTTATTCCAATATTAGAAATAGTGCTGAAGGAAAGACAGCATTTATAACATTCACATTCACTCTTAACAATTGTGCTCAGAAGGGGGCAGCCTGTTGTGGATTTTTAAAACTACCACACGCTGCATGTGTGTTTATATTCTGCTTAAATAACCCCTGTGGGTGCTGAGATTGTTTCTAGTGTAAGGCTTTAGAAGCCACCTTGCATATTGATACTTTTGTCACAAACACTTCAGTGTGTTTCACCTTGTCAAAGTTTCTTTGCTTCTTGTCCAGAGCAGCGGCAGCAGCATTAGACCTCTCTACATCCACCATGAGATCTTCAATCTCATTCTGCAGCCTGTGTTTGGTCTTCTCCAGAGAGGAACATTTAGCATTCACTGCTTCAACAGCCTCCTCAGCCTCCTGCAGACGCTGAGCCAGCTTTTTCCTTAAGAAATCATCATTCAGAGCTGTTTAATTAAAATGCAGCTGTGTGGTGGATAACTAAACTGTGAATTCAACTGCTACAAGTGGCTGCTTTGTCATCCAACAGACAAACTTTTTGTTCGTCTTACATTTTAGTAGGAACATAATACAAACAAAAAGCTGATCTGATAGACGAACGGTAAAGTTTCTTTAGGATAATAAACCATCTATTTAAATTTCAGACTCTTACTTGGCCTCTTCTAGTTCTTCGGTCCTCTGGATGGCATCAGTTTCATACTTTGCCCTCCACTGAGCCACCTCAGTGTTGGCTTTGGACATGCCACGCTGTAGTTCAGCTTTAGCCTCCTGCTCCTCCTCATACTGCTCCCTGAGCAGGTCACAGTCATGGCGAGCAGACTGCACTGCATGGGCCAGAGCACTCTTTGCCTGTTAAAAGAAAGTTATATGAAGAGGTGACACTTTTTAGGAAATAACTGTCTGGTGCTGTCAGCCGGCACTGAAACTTTATTTCACCTTGGTCTCCTCTTCCAGTTGTCTCTTTAGATCCTCAATCTGCTGAGTGTAGGACATTTTCCCTCTTGTGAGTTGAGACACCAAGGAATCCTTATCCTCCAGCTGCCTCGAGAGCTCACCTAATGTTATGGTAAATGTAGATTGTTGTTGTTCAGACCCAAAGAACACAAGAATCCTTGTCTGATTTCAGAATATCAATTGAGTTTTCCAGGTTTAAACACTTTTATACAAAATTGACGTGGATAGTGTTTTCTATCATACAAACCAAGTACATGTAGGTTGTAGTAAAGGAAAAATATACCATTCTCTGTTTGAAGTTTTGCTTTCTGCATGTTGAAGTCACTGATGCAGCGCTGAGCCTCTTCAAACTTTGTCTTGTACTCATTCATTTGATCTTCCAGAGTCCTGCATGCTTTCTCTAGATTAGTCTGAAATTCAACACAAATGTTCAATATGCATGTATTATATCTATGTCAACATGGCTATGTTGGAGAAAAAAATTTACCAAATAATGTGATTTTAGCACACCTTTGTCTTCACAATATGTTCCATATTGGAGACCACATCATCCAGCTCCAGTCTGAGCTCACTCTTCTCCTTCTCCAGTTTCTGCTTGACTCTCTGCAGGTTGTCAATCTGCTCTCCCAGCTCAGCAACACTGTCGGCTTGTTTCTTCCTGAGTGTGGCAGTAGTGGCTTCGTGGTGCAGAGTGGCCTCTTCGAGGTCTCTGCGCAGTTTCTGGAACTCGGCCTCCCTCTTCTTGTTCATCTCAATCTGGGCAGCTGTGGCTCCTCCAGCCTCCTCCAACCTCTCACTGATCTCCTCCAGCTCTCTGGCCAGGTCAGCTCTCTGCTTCTCCACCTTGGCTCGAGCAGCTCTCTCTGCTTCTAGCTCTTCCTCCAGCTCCTCAATACGGGCCTAGATCACAGCCAAAATCACTGTTAAAGACTTTCTCACTAATAAGTGTTAAACTAGTTTTGATAGCATCACATATTAGTAAGTCATTACCTGAAGCTCTTTCAGTTTCTTTTGAAGCTGAATGGCAATGGCCTGCTCATCTTCAATTTTATTATTAAGCTGGCTGAGCTCAAAGTCCTTCCTGTGGGGAAGAAGGAAGGGCCACTTATAGCACTACTTATATAGCTTTACTTAATCTGTTTGGAACTATTAGGATGTGAACGTGCTTACTTTTTCAAATGCTCCTCAAGTTGTTGCTTGTCATTCTCAAGGTCCATGAGACTCTCTTGGGTCAGTTTCAGGTCTCCTTCCAGCTTTCGCTTTGCTCTTTCAAGATCCATCCTAATCTTCTTTTCTTGTTCCAGAGAACCCTCAAGCTGAATGTTATTAGAAAGAAGCAAACTAATGTCTCCATAATACAAAGGAAAATGGTTCACCAATCAAAAAGTTAAGCTAAAGTGGATAAGTTCATTATAATTCTTACATCATCCACTTGCTGCTCCAGCTTAGCCTTGGCCTTGGTCAGAGTGTTGACTTTGTCTTCCTCACTCTGCAGGTCATCCAGAGTTTGCTGATGAGCTTCCTGTAAAGCTTTCTTTTCCTTGGTCAGCTTGGCAATGATCTCATCTAAAGCAGCCATCTCTTCAACAAGGTTCTTGACCTGTTGCAGGTAAATGATGGTATTACAAATTCCGTGCACAGCTTAGACACATGACTCTTTTTCATACCCTTGTTGTCAGAAATAGAAATATCAAATGAGTCATACCTTGTTCTCAGTGGCATGCTTCTCTTTCTCCACTTTAGCTAGAGTTAACTCTAAGTCATCGATGTCTTTCTTCAGCTCGGAGCACTCGTCCTCCAGCTTCCTCTTCTTAGCAGTCAGTTCTGCATTCATCTCCTCCTCATCCTCCAGCCTCTCAGAGAGCTCTTTGGCTTTTGCTTCCATCTGAATTTTGTGTTTGATCAGCCCCTCACATCTTTCCTCGGCATCTGCAAGATTATCTTGCTCCTAAATATTTGATGATATTCATTAGCGTATAAGATACAATATCCATGGTTGAGTGTATAAGGAATATTGTGATTAGACTTACAGCCTGAACTTGGAGCTGCAGGTCATTCTTCTCTTGGAGAAGAGTCACCATTTTCTCCTCTAGTTCCTTTCTTCGAGCTTCAGATTTTGCATAAGCTTCTTTGAGTTTTAGGAATTCTTCCTTCATGTTGGCCATCTCCTTTTCTGCCTCAGCAGATCTCAGCAGAGGTTTGATCTTGAAGAAAAGCTTCATCCAGGGCCAATTCTTAACCCCCATGAAGGCACGTATGTTCCACTGGATCACAAGAAGTGCATCCCTGTCAAAGATCAACCATTAGTACAACCAAACTCATTATGATCAATAACAGTTTTTTTGCTCCTTTCAGCTTATTTATATTTAAGTCTGTCTGACCTCCTTTCAACAATCTTCTGGAATTCCACTCTTGCGAGCAGACCTCTTGATCGAGCCTGGATTCCCGTGATTATGAGGGATAAACGGTCATCTCTCATCTCTTCAAGTTGGCCAAGAAGACCAGCTTTAAAGAATACCTTTAAGACGCACGAATGACATTA
>NW_024582604.1:388703-424756 GCF_018398535.1 Haplochromis burtoni
AAATGACTTTTAAGGTCCTAAATTCAGGAATAATGTTTCTATTAACCAATTTATAACATGTACAGTTATACTGATATTACCCTGTGCAAAGCTGATACAGTTTGGAAGGAAGAACCTTTCTTCTTGGTTCCACCTTTGCCCTTCCCACCAGATTCAGCTGTAAGATACAGTTGTTATTTGTGGGAAAGTGGGCAGGGGAGGGTTGGGCCAGTAGCTTATTACATGATGCTTTAATAATCACTTGTAAACTAAGATGCTAGTAATTTTTTAAAACCTACCTGAGTCAGCTCCTGCATAATTTGCAAAGAGAGTTGCAAGCAGTTTGACGGTCGACTTTTGGTACAATGCCACAACAGTCTCATTCAGAGGATCCTTGTTCTTCACCAACCAGTTGTTGATATTGTAATCAACAGTTCCAGCGTAGTGAACCAGGGCAAAATGAGCCTCTGGTTTTCCTTTGACAACTCTGGGCTTCTGGAAGTTGCTGGATTTTCCCAGGTGGTTGTCATAGAGCTTAGCTTTAAAGGTGGCATCACTGGCTTTGGGGAACATGCACTCCTCTTCAAGGATGGACATGATACCCATGGGCTAAAGGACAGAAAGTATAAGTGTTTGTTAAGGACTATATTTGCATTAGTTTTAGCTGAACATGTAATTGTACAGTGTTTCACCTTTTCAATCAGGTCGATACAGGCCTGCAGATCCATGCCAAAGTCAATGAAAGTCCATTCGATGCCCTCTTTCTTGTACTCTTCCTGCTCCAGTACAAACATGTGGTGGTTGAAAAACTGTTGCAGTTTTTCGTTGGTGAAGTTGATGCACAGCTGCTCAAAGGTGTTGAACTGTAAATAAAGTGACAACAGTATACTTGTTGTTAATACTAGTGTTTGTTCTGTCTGTGTTATTTCTTTTGTTGTTGTTGTTGTTGTTGTTGTTGAATTGAGGATTCTTACATCAAAGATCTCAAATCCAGCAATGTCAAGCACACCAATGAAGTACTGGCGGGGCTGTTTGGTGTCCAGGGACTGGTTAATCCTCACCACCATCCACAGAAACATCTTCTCATACACTGCTTTAGCCAGTGCACCCATAGCATAGTACACCTAATGCAGAAATCCCCCTGTAGCTTTAGAATTTACAGATAAACCCATAATGTAAACCTTATTCAGCTGTTGATCATCTTATTACCTGCTGTACATTCTGTCCTTTGGTGACCCACTCGTTTCCTACTTTGACTCTTGGGTGACAGAGACCTTTGATGAGGTCAGCAGAGTTCAGGCCCATCAGATAAGCGGATTTGTCCGCATCTGAAGAAAAAACATGCAAATTTAATTCTTTCAATGTAAGCATCAGATACAGACACGTTTAACTTTCAGGCTTTGAAAGAGCTCCTCTCACCTTCTGTGCCATCTGCCTCTGCCTGCTCTTCACGCTGCTTGTTCTTGAATTTCATGTTCCCATAGTGCATGATGGCACCAGTCAGCTTGTAAATGCTATTCTTTTCTTCTTGAGTAAAGCCCAGCACATCAAAGGCATCCTAAATTAGAAAAGGGGTGTTTCTTACTTATTTTTACATAGTATCAGAGTGTACAGTGTAGAGTTACAGGGAAGATCCAGGGATGACATGGTATTTGCTCTCTGAGCCTTCAAAATCCTGCATTAAACTCGGACTGTCATCTGACATCAGATATTTAATCCAGTCTGTTCAAGTTGTATTCGCTCACATTTCATGATTTAATGATACTCGGTTATAAATACTCCTAAAAGAAATATAAAGTTAAAGCTGACATCTGGAGTGAAAGTTTTTTGTGTGTTATTTGAATTTACAGCCTGTCAGGTTTAAATGTAGAACACTCAAAGTATTAATTGAACTAATATGACTTAATAGTGGCGCAGGTGCAGATTATTGTTGCATTTCTACTCACATCAGTGGCCATTAGCTCTTCAGCATCATTGATTGAGGCTACTGTTGTCTCTCCTTGAGAGATGAAGGCATAATCATAAGGGTTGTTGGTGATGAGCAGCATCTCTGAAAAGGAGAACCAAAGTTGGATTTTTCATTTTAGTTCTACAGGAGTGTTGTTGCTGGTTCTCGCAACTCAGGTTTTTATTTACCGAGAAGCTCGGGCTTCCTTTGAGACAAGATCTGATAGAAGATGTGATAATCTCTCTCAGCCTTGAGCTGAAAGGTGACACGGGACTTTTCCAGCAGATCTGTAAACATGTTTGCATTACGTAGGTAGCTGATCATTGCGAACATAGAAATAAATTGGATGAAAGCACAGGAAAGGGACTTACATGTCTCTATGTCAGCAGAGGCCAACTTCCCACTGGCTGCAAAGTGAATTCGGATAAATTTACCCTGCAATGTACGAAGGAAAAAAAACATTAAGAGCCTTGGGCAGTGTCAGAATATTACTGTATACCGGGAGTATTTAGGAACCACATTATACTTTCAGAAGTATGACAACTTCACCAAGCTGTGAAACATGGTAACTGCAGGTAGTGACGGAAGTGTAACTAGTAAAGTGATAAAGGTGAGCCGCCCCACATAGATTTCAATCCTGAAAATCTGGGATAAGGGTAACACTCCAAGCATGAGTTTCATTCTGCCTGATTACTGACTAGTCTAAACTCAAGACAAATAGATACAGTACAAGCCTAAGCATAAAAAAACAATCAAATGAGTTACTGTTATCAACAAAACTTTACAAATCTGGAGGAGTTGTCATTCCTGATGGTTTTGGCATTCCCAAAGGCCTCTAATGCCGGGTTAGCCTGGATGATTTGATCCTCCAGAGTACCCTAAGAAAAAAAAAGCAAAACCTTTATTCAAAACACTTACACTGCAGGAAAAGCTCTACATCCTGTAAATTGAAGATTCAAACCTTCTTCTCAGAGCCTGTATCCTTTTTCCCACTTCCAGCTGCAATGCTGGCAAAGTACTGGATGACTCTCTTGGTGTTGACAGTTTTCCCAGCACCAGATTCTCCACTGAAAACACAAATAGAATGATCAAACAAACAGGACACATTATTCTTCTGGCTGTTCCCTGCACATCAGCTCCAGTATATCCACCATCCCTCCTGTGCACATGTTCAAACCATCTTAGTCTCACCTCTTTAACTTTGTCTCCAAGCTGCTTAGCTTGAGCTGTGCTCATTTCTAATCTCGGCCATCCTGGTCATTCCCAAAGAAAATCTTCGCATTGTCAACTCTGCCACCTAAAGCTATTCACCATACATCATAGCAGGTCCTTTTCATCCATCCTTTTCACTCTTGCTGCAATCCTTCTGTCACAAATCGCCCCTGGCTCTCGTCTCCACCCACCCTGCCTGCACTCTGTTGTTCGCCTCTCCTGTACACAAAAACATTGCTTTGGATGGTTGACCCCAGGTATTTAAATTCATCTGCCTTCGCTATCTCTTCTCCTTGCATGTTCACCTTTCCGCCTGTCTCGCTCTCACTCACCCACACCTCTCCAGACTTTCTTCCAACAGCTCCCACTTTCACTACAGATGACAGTGTTGCCTGCAAATGTTACAGTCAGCCTGTCCCTCACCAAAGCAAGCCAGAATGGACTCAGACCCTATTCCCGTTGCCTCGCCTTGAACTCAAGTAGACAATCCAGTCATCTCTATAATAAGCCACCCTCTCTCACTGTACTTAATTTGTCTATGGCAACAAGTGAAAAGCGCTATATGAGTTCATTAGAATATGCAATACGTATTAACTGTTTTAGAGATATTAGCGACATTTTAAAGCCTTCTTTTGAATTTCTTCCCTATTAAATTAATGAAATGATGCCAACATTAAATCTTTCCAATATACCATACTAAGATCTTCTGTTCAAGGACTTCATTTACATACTAAACTGACAAAGCACCACTTAAGCTAATATTCCTGTGGTTAAGTAGACCATTGAGCATGTCAGCAAAAACTGAAAGGTTTCCAGATGGCACTTAGTACAATTCTCACTGTGTGATTTACTGTAATTACCAAGATCAAACAAACAGAGTCAAAATGAATGACTTACGTGATGAGAATTGACTGATTTTCTCTGTCTGTAAAAGAGCAGGACGTATAAGGACAACTCTTACTACAAAATCTTATTTTAATTTCAACATGCTTCAACAATGGAAGGTAAATTACCAGTTAGCATGTACTGATAGGCATTGTCAGAGATGGAGAAGATATGAGGAGGAGCTTCACTCCTCTTCTTTCCTCTGTAGGCAACGACCACCTCCTGGTTGTAGACTGGCAGCCACTTGTAGGGATTGACAGTCACACAGAACAACCCAGAGTAGGTCTGATAGTTGGTGAAAAGAGAAGAGCAAAGTGTCAAATATGTAGAATTTGTGGGAGGGCAGTTAGTGTGTTGTGCTGTCAGCTCACGTAGATCATCCACGCTGCGTAACGCTCTTTGAGGTTATACAGCACAGCTGGTTCATGGAGGAAGGTGAACATCGCCATGTCTTCAATTTTATCGAACTTTGGCGGGTTCTGAGGGTGCACATCGCACTCCTTCACTGTGACGGTCTGCAAAAAAGGACACAGTAGGTCTTAATATGGACTTATTTCCAAAATATTGTAGGAAGGAGATCTATCAATCTAGGATGAATTATGCCAAACAGTTTGAGAGGAAAAGAAGAAAAGCACAAAACGAAGAAAAGCATGTATAACCCAGTTAAGTCGGTTTGGTGAACAGGAGTACACTGGAGGACTGCTGTACCTTTGACAGACATAATTAATTATGGCTATCCACTTTAATGTGACAATACAAAAATTGGCTTGTTAAAAAGGTTGCAAAAGTACCCATTCATTACATAAATGCACTCATGGTTGGACTGGCTCTTGTTGTTGACTCAAAGCTTTATCCGTTTCATGTCTTAGAGTTAACCAGCTAGTCTGGAAGTTCTTAATGCAGATCCTCGCAGCTGCAAGGCTACAGTGTGAACTTGTTGGAGTCATATAAATCCACTTTGCATAAGAACCTTAACATTTAAGGAAAAAATAAATATTTTACATATTTTCTTTGTGTGTGTGTGTTTTAGCCAAACAGAGGCTGTAAAATAGTAAATTTCTTATATAACACTTTTCTACTTCAGCATTCAAAGCCTCATTCACCGATTAATACAAGCACTTTTTCTACACCCAAGAAAAATCTAACTTTCACACACATCCATACTCCTGTGAACACATCAGAGAGCAGCTTGGCGTTCAGTATGCCCAAGGATATTTAGGCATGCATACTGGAGACTGGAGCAGCCAGGGACCAAAAGCCAACCTTCCAATTAGTAGATGACCTGCCCTACCTCCTGAGCTACAGCCACTGTATGCTGAAATTGCATCTCAAAATATAGAAGAAATTATGTAAAGCTGTACCTTTTACTACTTGGTCCTAAAAATGGTACACATAATTACCTTGAGGTGTCAAAGTTTATCCTAAGTGGAAAAAGGTTGATTGAAATATATTTTTATTGTACTCTTGCTTCTGAGTGTGTTTGACAAAATAAACAAAATTCAGCTGTTGAGCTCAGCTGTGTCGTGGAGAAAAAGACTGTTCTGGTTGTATCTATACTACATTTGTTAGAGGAAAAATAAGTTCACACCATTTTGGTCTTAGTTAGGAAACCAGCTGTATAAAGAGCAGCTGTGCCAACAAATCACTCACCTTCCCTTTCTCAGTCTGAGCAGTGACTTTGTCCCCATCACGGCTGGTGATCGAAGCCTTCACATATTCATCACTGGGGTCAGGAACAAAACACTCCTTCTTCATGTCAAACGGGCGAGTCTGGGCCTCCAGACGCTCCCTGTCTGACTTCCTCAGGTAAGGGGCCGCTGCCCCAAATTCTTTCATGGCAGCATCACCCATTTTTCACCTTGTGTACAACAAAAAGGGACAAATTACTTATGCTGCAGATAAAGATTTTTCTTTTCCTAAATTTTTTACATAACGTAATATTTCCATTTTTCTCCAGTGTCCATTTGGACACACGCTTACCTTTATCCTTACTGAGAAGACTGAGGTGTACTGGTCCTGAGGAAAGATATAATGGAAAATGGTGAGACTGGTCTGCGGCACAGATAAGCCCATAGCATCAAGATCTAATTTCTCTGTTTGTGAGCACCCGTCCTCATGCCTTACCTTGAGATAGAACGGTGACCTATTGGAGTTTCACCATGAGCTCTCCTTATAAGCAAAGCCCCTCTGCCAAATATGGAGGAGCGCTTTAAGGCCCAGGAATGTTTTTGTGTCTGGTTGGGCTGGGAGTTAGTGAAGGGAGGTGGTTAATGAGTGGTGGAGGGTAATATAGAAATCAGCGGGATAGAGTCTTATCAGTGATGGAGTCTCCCAACGAGGCCATATTAGGAGCTCCGTGCATGCAGTGCCGTGATTAATCATAGGTATCCTCAAGCAGCCAGGGGACCACAATTCAATCTTTAAATAGACATGGGGAGGAATTCCTTTGTCATCATCCCTTAAGTGTGCTTGTGTTGCAGGAACAATACATGTCGTACCGAACAGAGGCATCCTCATTTAAGACAGGCAGAACTAGCACAGGGTGAAGAATGTTTAAATGTATTTAAATGTTGTGTCAATTACACAGATCCTGCAGGGGTCTAAAAACTCTTACCAAAAATGTATTTTAGTAAAACCTTAAGATGTATATATATTCATCATAGGACACATACTAACAAAAAGCTGTTCTTTCTGCACATCACTGTTATACATGGTGATTAAATAAAATTAGATAAAAAATACAAAGATCAAGAAATCCTTATTAAGGCCCTGCCCACACATACATGAGATTTTCAAAAAAGTTTTGTCCTGTCATCAACTTTTCTAGAATATTTTAGACTTTTTGGATGAACTCTTGTACTTGGCGTGCTCTTAGTAGTGCTATCCTGTTTTTTAATAAAAAAGGAATTAGAAACCCCCCCTGTTTTAAAACCCCCTATGTATGTCTGTGTCAGTGTAGTGTAAGACAAGTAGATGACAACACTGAATTTATCTTTTTTTTTTTTTTTTGGTAAAATTCAGAGTGGAGGCGATTTAAGTGAGTTATTATGTATCAGTTTTGTTTGTTTGTGTATTTTTTGAATAATTTAATCTGATATGATCAGAAATAAGTGAGTTACAGATTGAAACGTAAGTAAGTCAGCTTGAAACCCAAGGTAGTTGTAGTGTCTCAAACCCAACTATAAACTAGGTGTGAAAAAAATCATTTAAATAAAAATAATAATAAGTAGTAATAGTAACTAATAATAATAACTTTAACAATGAAAACTAACTGAAGCAAAATTTTGTACTTACGAAGGTAATTTAGCAATTTAAAACAATTATTATAAAAAATGCTTTGCGTGTAGTTTGTAGTATCTGCTATAAAACTAGCAAAACAAATATGTGATGCAGCCAGAAGTAGTTTTTATGTTTTATCTATTTTTCTAAAGATTGTGCAAATTTACAAAAACACCCTTAGATAACAATAATTACGAAACCCACCAAAAACAAACGCTAACTGCAACAAAAACTAAAAACTGAAACAACAGTGGAAACAGAAATGAGAAAAAATGTGAAAATAACCCCAAATAAAGCCTTAGTGAAAAATGTGTAACCATGTAATCCCTGCTTAGAGCAAAAAAGCATCCTTTGAATATTTTCCCATCCCAAGGATGTTGCTGAAACACAAAAGACGGCACACAACGTATCTGGGGAGATATTTTAGAGAAGTACGTTATGTATGGTTCTCAATTACTCTAGGAGCTTAGGGAGAGGCATCGTATTGTGTGTAGTTATCACAGAATGAGCATTGTGGTAACAAAAACAGACATCACATACTGAGTAAGTCGGTCTAAATAAAGAGCATAAGCATTTGAGCTCAACTAGGCGACAAGTGCGGAGTAACACAGACAGAGGTCTGCCACAGGTGACATGCTTGAGATTCATTGAAAGGCAATGATGACACCAGAGGCCTCAGCATCGCACTGAATCGGTCGTGTTGTGCAAAGGTTACTGTAAAAGGCACCTCCCATTATCAGGCAGCAGCTAGCAAAAGCTGGCCCCACGGTTACAGCCCCGTTTAAATGGCATTGTAACTTTGAGGACAAAGATAACTGTGTGAAATTCCTGCCGAGAATGCGGCACTTGATCGAGAAGAACAGCCACGGCTTTCAGGGTGCTGCTATTGCTTGCAGCCAGGATCAACTGTAGCAGATGATGGTCTCACACTGATCTCAGTCTCACATAAATCTCCTGAGAGTGACAGATATTATCCCACAGCCTATCAAGTGAGAATGTCCCTGCTTCTTTGTGGAGTCGGAGCTTAACTGCCTTCAACATTGTAGCACGATTTACTTTAGGTCATAATAATGATATGATATGTACAATAACAAAGAAACAAAGAATGCATTAAAACTCTGTTAAGTATAAGACCTACTGATATATAGTCCCATTAAATGTCATCTGTATAACTTTAACAATATAATACTGTTTAATAATGTGCAACTTACACACATGCATACATTATGCATAGCACTCATCACAGCCAGCCACTAGCACCAGTAATAACAGCTCCTTGAAAGGTTAAGAGATAAAAGGAGGGTCAACAGCTGCTGACAAGAGCTGAGATTATTTCCATTCTGATAACTTCCCCGGCCCTCTTATTGACAGCTGGCATCAGCTGGAAGTGAGCGATTCCATGCCCTGCTAAAGAGCAAGTGGAGATAACATCAACCTAAAGGTCAAACGTCACTGAAATATTTCTTTATGTCACAATAAATACACATTGTCACCACATACACTTAATTAAATACAAGGTTGGCCTTGGGCCCAGAGGCCCTCCACACGACAGGCAGCTATTGTTACAAACTGTATCTATGATTTTTTAAAAGAAAAAAGCCCACTTACATAAAAACAATGTTTTTAATGTGCTTTACTCTGTATTTCACTGTAGAGTATTTATAAAAGTGCTGTGTAAATAAAGTTATCACTGCCATTGTGGGTTAGTTTTGCAGTCTGACTAGATCTGGAACCAGGAATGTTTGGAAGAATTTCAACAATGAAAGATCAGATGAAATTAGAAGATTAAAAAATGAGAAGATTCTATTGAGAACTTCAAGGTACAGTCTAATATATGGCTTCATATGTGGTCTAATTACAGAAGCAGGGAATTGCTGTGTCATTCATGGCTTGTTTTATTCACTCGAGCGTGAGCGCCAATATCTTGTTAATGACACTGATAATCTTCAGCGCATGCTGTGCTGTATGTGGTGTGAGCAGAGGTGTGAATGTGCTTTCATTAGCTCATAGACAAACTTCTGTACCTGTGAGCCCAAACAAGGAGTTAAAGATATGGGATGTAATAAGAGAAGACAAAGGGCTCCCTAAATTTCACACAAAGGGATTCTGGAGCCTCCCTCTCCTCCCTCCTCCTCTCCTGCCTCATATCAATATTTAGTCTCCAGCGGAAACAACAACCACTAAGACCTGACAGCAGCACCAAGGCAAAGCTCTAGACAGGTAAGATTAGCAGTTTCTGTAAATGATAAAAGCAATGGTGCCTCTACACCATTGCAACTATTAGGGATCAGAAACAGCTGCATTTTCAAATATTATGTTCAAGACACTGTAAAAAAAAATACATTAATTGATTAAAAAGTAAATAAACCAACAGAGTCGAACCTGCTAGATTAAGCATGAAGATCCTGACATGCAGTTTGTATTGCATCCCATTGTGTTTATCTTTCTGTCGATGTTTGCTTGTTAATCCTCTGGAATTCTCCCCAGGCCTTTGGAACAGACAGACCTGGGCGGGGATTCACTGACCAGCTGCAAGTGATTACAGGCGGTATTACAGTAGGTCCAAGTATGAGCACTGGTTTATGTTTGACCTTGAGGTCCAGGCTCTTGGGCTTTCTTGACCTCTATTTTAAGAACATGAATTTTGTTTTTTCTCTCGCCTCTTTTAGTTATCATCACTATCTCACTATTTAACTTTTCTATTCTTTCCTACTTCTTCACTCGACTTCTAATTTTCCCATTTAGGCCTAGAGCTTGATATATGCCAGTGCTTTCAATTTTACACCATAGCACATGTGTTAGCGTGACATAAAGCTTTCCAGTAAAGAACTACAGACCTACATTACTTGCTTTTAATGCTATTGCAGTAGCCAATATTTTGCTGTTTCCTTGTTTTCACAGCGCTGACAGAATCTGTTCTGAAGCCTGTCCTTATCGCATTTTATTAAAAGTGATTATTGTTCATGGTGTATTCCCCTCAGCATGGTCTGGTCACTTTTACTATTATAGATTTAACTGAACACTTGTCTGCATTTGTAATTGTACACTGGTGTGCTCTAATCCAGTGTACAATTACAAATGCAGACAACAAAGCTGAGAAGTCGAGATTAACTCATCCCCAACCACACCCAGGTGCTTTCAGCTGTTGGACTGACCCGAAGCAATTCTCCCATTTATCATTTATCATATATCTATCTACAGTAGCTTGTGAAGCCTTGTGGATGGACCTGTGTCTAGAATCCAACTGGGATGTGTCATGAAACCTAAATGTGTTAACTACCAGCCACTATCCCATACCTGACTCATGGTTTATGTTATGATCTACTTCAAAGATACTTATTTACTGTAAATGCGAGTGATGTATTTGACATCAATATTTTTTAGCATCTAGAACATTGTAGCTGCATTTTAATAGGTATATCTAAAATTGTATGTTTTTAACTACCAGTTAATACAGTATAATCCATGTACTACTGCATTATATTGCATGTGTTAGAGGTCATTCAAGTCTTGTACAATTTGTCATGAACCCACTTTGAGAAAAACAGAACGAATACAATGTTGTGCAACAGCTTAATGAGATTTTATTAGCACTGCAGGTTGTAAATAGTGATAGTTGAGGGGATCTATAACACACAGCAGACAAAGGGGTTTCTGTTGACTCCAAAGCTTCACTCCTCATCAAACCCTTTCTGTAGCAGCCGGGGGAGGTTGGAAAAGAAGAAGAGAAACAGCTGTCAGGGCTCCAGATTAGTGCAGCTTTAGTGCAACAAAGCAACTATATATATATATAATTACAAAGTGATATCAACTGACAGAACACATACTCTATCTGTGCTAAAGAACGAACAGCAGAGCAGCAAAAGAGTTAAATGCAGCCACTAGAGGGCAGCACGTGTCAGGGTCAGTGCATGTGTCAAACCTTGGATCCGACATCGCGGCTCTTGGCACGAAGCTTGTTGACCTGAGACTCAGCGATGTCAGCTCTCTCTTCAGCCTCCTCCAGCTCATGCTGCATCTTGCGGAACTTGCCAAGATGAACATTAGCCTGTTCTTCCTGTTAAGGTTAATGAAACAAACCTGAGTATTTGGAGACAGAAGACGACACCACGTGTAGACTTCACCTCAAACATTACCACACTTACAGCCTCCTCTGCAGATCTTTTGTAGGCTTTAACTTTCAGCTGCAGCTTGTCCACTAGATCTTGAAGCCGCACGATGTTCTTGCGATCTTCTTCAGTCTGTGGAAATGAGAAACATGGTTACACATTTGGCCTGTGAAAGACTGGCAACCTGTTTAGGGTGTACTCTGTAAGGGCTCTGTCAATCACTCCCATAACCCTAAAGCAGATAAGTAGTGAAGAAAATAAATGGATGGATGGTTTCAAACTTACAAAAAATGCTTAATTCAACCTGGGATAAGGATGCTGATAGTTTCCACAAACCTGGTAGGTGAGTTCCTTGATGCGACGTTCATATTTACGCACCCCCTTCACAGCATCACTGCTTTTCTTCTGCTCCATTTCCACCTCATTTTCTAGTTCCCTTACCTGGTTGGGGACATGAAATACAGATAACTCTCCAAAGAATTTCTTTCAAGAATTGAAAAATTTAATTTCCCAGAAATAACACAGATATGTAAAAGAAGTGCTCACCCTGGCCTCGAGCTTCTGCACCTGCTTCTTGCCTCCCTTCATGGCGATCTGCTCAGCTTCATCCAGGCGGTGCTGCAGGTCTTTGATGGTTTGCTCCATGTTCTTCTTCATTCGCTCCAGATGAGCGCTGGTGTCCTGCTCCTTCTTCAGCTCCTCTGCCATCATGGCAGCATCAGTGATGGCCTTCTTGGCCTTCTCCTCTGCATTCCTGCACTCCTGCACTGCCTCCTCCACTTCAGTTTGAAGCTGGGATGTATCAGCCTCCAGCTTCTTCTTTTGGTTTATCAGGCTGGTGTTCTGCATACAATAAACAAAGACAAATGATGTCGTATGATATGCAGTACCTTTGGTCAGCAATTTAATATGAACCTTTCTGTCTGTGTCACCTGTGAGTGCAGTAGCTGCACCCTCTCTGTAACATCCAGCAGCTCTTGCTCTGCAAGTTTGCGGCTTCTCTCCGTTTGCTCCAGAGCTGCTCTCAGCTCCTCCACTTCAGCCTGAAGCAGGGTGTTGCGTCGCTCAACAATGACAATGTTTTCCTTCATATCATCACTGGCTCGCAGAGAGTCATCCAGCTGAAGTTGTGTGTCCTAGAAAAATGTTTGATCCTCTGGTTATAAATAATCCATTACAGAAATAGAAACATGAGAAATAATTACTTTTTAGTTTACCTTCAGATGCGCATGAACAGCCTTAAGCTGTTTCTGGGCCTCGGCTGCCTGCCTGTTGGCCTGGCTTAGCTGGATCTCCATCTCATTCAGGTCTCCTTCCATTTTCTTCTTCAGCCGCAGAGCCTCATTCCTGCTGCGAGTCTCAGCTTCAAGAGAGCTCTGCAGGGTGTCGATGGTCCTCTGCAGGTTTCTCTTGCTCTGCTCCATCTCTTCATCCTTCTCGGCCAGTTTACGCTCCATGTCAGCCTTGATTTGGTTGAACTCAAGCTGAGCTCTTAGAATCTTACCCTCCTCGTGCTCAAGAGAACCCTAAGACGGTCGTGAAATCACATTTTGAACTGTTCTTTTTAAAGTTATAAATATATATACATAAGAGACTGGAGGATATTAGGTTTTAGTCGCACCTCTGCTTCCTCAAGGGCAGACTGAATCTCACTCTTTTCTTGCTCCAGCTGCTTACGGACCTTCTCCAACTCATGAATAGTTTTTCCCCCCTCACCAAGTTGCTCAGTGAGGTCAGAAATTTCCTCTGTGTATGAAAGTGGTTGTGTTCAGTGTACTTTTCTTTTGTACCTGTATGTGTGTGTGTGCATGTGTTGTGAATGTGCGTTCAGTTACCCTGAAGATTCTTGTTCTCTCTCTTCATGGTCTCCAAATGTTCAAGAGACTCTTCATAAGAGTTCTTCAGTTTGAAGAGCTCAGTGCTGAGAGACCTGGCCTCCTTCTGGGAGTTCTCCAGCTCACACTGACACTCCTCATACTTCTGTTTCCACTCAGAAAGAATCTGAGATAGACATTGAGATAGAAATGGTGTGAATTTAGGCTTAAATCACTGACCTCTCCATAGTTTCCTCTGTATCTGCACTGTAACAACTCTTTGACAAAGCAAGAGGTAGTTATTTGTCACAGACATGCCAGGTTTATAGTTCAACATGAAGAACAGAAAGCATGATTTTAATGATTAATGTGTTTGCAGTAGTTTAACGATAAAATATGAAAAATACTTTGTCAAAGTTTCTTTGCTTCTTGTCCAGAGCAGCAGCAGCAGCATTAGACCTCTCTACATCCACCATGAGATCTTCAATCTCATTCTGCAGCCTGTGTTTGGTCTTCTCCAGAGAGGAACATTTAGCATTCACTGCTTCAACAGCCTCCTCAGCGTCCTGCAGACGCTGAGCCAGCTTCTTTCTAAAAGTGAAACACAACTGTTTTTATATTTTGGGCCATTATTTAGTTATTGAACATTTGTACTCTGTAGCCTTCTATAGATATAAAAATCTATCGAAGGCTTGCAGACGTACGTATGTTTATGCTTGCTTCCAATTACATATTAGAAGCTTGTTTTATTTTGTTTTTGCCTGAAAGGGAGCTTCAGGAACAACACTTTCCTTTCAGAAAATGTTAGATTTTACATTTGTTCAGGTGACCACAAGAAGTCAACTATGTACGCGGCATTTTTTAACTTTCGAATATAACCAACTAGTATTGTTGTTTTTCTGTCGTTCTGGGCCAACGACACCCAGCAAAGGACCCCACGTGCACTGTGGACATTGGGGTGTATGCTCATTACTTGAACTCCTTGATCAAAACGGCTGAAATCAAAGCATTGAAGACGTAATTATCGTCATCACAGCTGTCGCCACTCAGCAAAATCTTCTGCACCAGCGTTGGTATTGGAGAAAAAAAAAGCTACAAAAAAATTCCAACTGTTTTCAAAGTTTCCTCCAGAAGGTCTCGCCTTATCACGTATACCTTCTCTACCTATCATCTGGAAATCTCAGAGCTTCTGTACTGATACATTATTGAAATGGCACTGAAGATCAAACACTCGTGTCTTCAACCCATCCATGGTACCCGCGCAGCAGGTTGTAAAATTTGGGACGTGCACAACATGCCACGCCACCATTTGATAGTATAAACAGGTATAAAAAGGCCTTAAAGCAGGTGGTCCTATCTTTACTGTTCTTCTTTTGAGCTCTTTATCATATTTCACAGTTTAGATTAATATTCTTGTTTGTATTTAACTTACTTGGCCTCTTCTAGTTCTTCGGTCCTCTGGATGGCATCAGTTTCATACTTGGTTCTCCACTGAGCCACCTCAGAGTTGGCCTTGGACATGCTACGTTGCAGTTCAGCTTTAGCCTCCTGCTCCTCCTCATACTGCTCCCTGAGCAGGTCACAGTCATGGCGAGCAGACTGCACTGCATGGGCTAATGCGTTCTTGGCCTGGATGGATATATATATATAATATATGTATAATGGGGGCAATTATCTTGCAGCTTGGGTTTTTATTTTTAATTTATTTGGATCTATACTAGTTTTGCATACCTTTATTTCCTCTTCTAGCTGTCTCTTTATATCTTCAAGTTGTTGGTTATAGGAATTCTTTCCTCTAGTCAGCTGAGAAACGAGAGATTCTTTCTCTTCCATCTGTCTTAAAAGCTCATCTGCAGAGGTTCAAGTTCATTATATTCCATTGTTCTGTATTAAATGCGTATGACATTTTAAGTGAACACAGGATAATACAAACCATTCTCTGCTTGAAGCTTGGCTTTCTGAGTGGTTAAGTCACTAAGGGATCGTTGATATTCATCACACTTGGTCCTGTATTCATTCATTTGATCCTCCAAAGTTCTGCAGGTCTTTTCCAGTGTAGTCTAAATATCACAGTTCACAGACAGTCTAGATGTTAATCTGTTATTTGAAGAGTGACCAACCACATTTTTAAACTTACCTTAGACTTTACAGTTTGTTCCATATTGGAGACCACATCATCCAGCTCCAGTCTGAGCTCACTCTTCTCCTTCTCCAGTTTCTGCTTGACTCTCTGCAGGTTGTCAATCTGCTCTCCCAGCTCAGCAACACTGTCGGCTTGTTTCTTCCTGAGTGTGGCAGTAGTGGCTTCGTGGTGCAGAGTGGCCTCTTCGAGGTCTCTGCGCAGTTTCTGGAACTCGGCCTCCCTCTTCTTGTTCATCTCAATCTGGGCAGCTGTGGCTCCTCCAGCCTCCTCCAACCTCTCACTGATCTCCTCCAGCTCTCTGGCCAGGTCAGCTCTCTGCTTCTCCACCTTGGCTCGAGCAGCTCTCTCTGCTTCGAGCTCTTCCTCCAGCTCCTCTACACGAGCCTGGTGCGAGAATAACATATTGAAATGACTCAGTACTTTAAAAAATGGAGTTAAGACAAAAAACAGTGCACATTTTGTCACCTGTAGCTCTTTCAGTTTCTTTTGCAGTTGAATAATGATGGCCTGTTCATCTTCAACTTTGCTGTTCAGCTGGCTGATTTCAAAGTCTTTCCTGCAGCATTTTTTCTTGTCAGTGTTAGGCAACAAAACAGTGTACATGGTATTCAGTGATGATACTGACTGAACAATGTTGAGATGAATGCTTACTTTTTCAGACGCTCCTCCAGCTGTTGCTTATCATTTTCAAGATCCATCACAGACTCCTGGGTCAACTTTAGATCTCCCTCTAGCTTCCTCTTAGCTCTCTCGAGGTCCATTCGAATCTTTTTCTCTTGCTCAAGAGATCCTTCAAGCTTATGGCAAAAATGAAATATTATTGCATTTCTGAATAGCTTAATCCCCAATATAGTGTCATCTAAGTAGCATAATTTCAAAAAGTTTATATTTTACATCATCCACTTGCTGCTCCAGCTTAGCCTTGGCCTTGGTCAGAGTGTTGACTTTGTCTTCCTCACTCTGCAGGTCATCCAGAGTTTGCTGATGAGCTTCCTGTAAAGCTTTCTTTTCCTTGGTCAGCTTGGCAATGATCTCATCTAAAGCAGCCATCTCTTCAACAAGGTTCTTGACCTGTTGCAGGTAAATGATGGTATTACAAATTCCGTGCACAGCTTAGACACATGACTCTTTTTCATACCCTTGTTGTCAGAAATAGAAATATCAAATTAGTCATACCTTGTTCTCAGTGGCATGCTTCTCCTTCTCCACTTTAGCTAGAGTTAACTCTAAGTCATCGATGTCTTTCTTCAGCTCGGAGCACTCGTCCTCCAGCTTCCTCTTCTTAGCAGTCAGTTCTGCATTCATCTCCTCCTCATCCTCCAGCCTCTCCGTCAGCTCTTTGATTTTGGCCTCCAGCTGAATCTTGCTCTTGATCAGCCCCTCACATCTTTCTTCAGCATCACATAGATTGTCTTGTTCCTACCAAATAGAATTCTTGTTAGTGCTCACTTTAATGACACATTTAAAACAATATATAACTATGGTGTCATTCTTACTGCTTGAACTTGGAGCTGCAGGTCATTCTTCTCTTGGAGAAGAGTCACCATTTTCTCCTCTAGTTCCTTCCTTCGAGCTTCAGATTTTGCATAAGCTTCTTTGAGTTTTAGGAATTCTTCCTTCATGTTGGCCATCTCCTTTTCTGCCTCAGCAGATCTCAGCAGAGGTTTGATCTTGAAGAAAAGCTTCATCCAGGGCCAATTCTTAACCCCCATGAAGGCACGTATGTTCCACTGGATTACTAATAAAGCATCTCTAGAAGTTTTTTCAAGTAAATTAGGGATTCAGTTAAGCATAAAATCACAAAACAATAACTACTGAATGTTTCATGACCAGTATCACGTGGCTGTAGAAGATACCTGCGTTCCACCATCTTCTGATACTCAATGCGAGACAAAAGACCACGGGATCTGGCTTGAATCGCTGTGATGATTTTGGAAAGACGCTCATCTCTCATCTCCTCAAGCAGACCCAGCAAGCCAGCCTTGAAGAACACCTAACAACAGCAATGGGTTTTAAGGTTGCAAAATTCTGTTTTTATTTTTGGACATTTTTACTGATATGAGTAACACCTTTGTATGCCCAAACTTGTATTGGTTGTGATCAATATCCAAAGACCCAAGAAGTTTCTCTGCTCCTTTCCTACTGTCTATGAACTGGCCTTCGGGAATGGCAGCAGGATTCAGGATGCGATATCTAGAAAATGATGATGTAAACTTGTGCTTATAGTGCAGTGGAAATGCTATCAAAGTTTTGAGATACCCCTACTGAAAGTAGAATGAAGCACACGAGTGTTTTTCATATTCTCTAGTCTAAGGTGTCTAATATATCAGATTTCTTCTTGTATAAAAATATTTTACTGCATAATTAGTAAAAGAAAAAACTTCAATACTCTGAACTCATGTAATTTCATAATGGAATGTCTGATTCTTTCTGAATTGGTGTGAGAGTCAACAAGAGGTCTTTATACATGTTTGAAAAACAGAACGTGAATTTCTTAATGTATTAGGTAAATTTACTACTTTCAAATATTTTTAAGTATGAAAATCTGTGCTTAATGTACTCATATACTTTTCAACTTTTTTTTCTTTTTGAAAACTTGACGACACGATGATTATTGCTCATTTGGAAGCATTTTTCTTTATAGTTTTTCAAGAAATTGAGTACGGGTTTGCACTAAAGAGCTTAAAGCTAGCAACTTAGGTAACTCACCTAGCTTCTCCAAACTAAATGAGTTTTTCAATTTTTCAATCTTCAAAGACTTACCATGGATATTTTAGAAATACATCTGTAAAGATTGTGGCTCATTGGGGTTGGTTTAAATTACAAATGAAACATACTTTAATGTGAAAAAAAATTAATCTAACTACCCTAAACCAGTTACTCATGAGCTCCTATCAGTCGAAGCCTATATAATGGTGCCCTTTCCAACAATCTTTTACAGTTTTGTTTTGGGATTTTTTTTAGTTAATTTGGGCTGCATATCACAATATCTGTCAATGTAAATATTTTTGCAGTAAAATATTTTACACAAGCACTAGTATTGTTCTTGACAGCACTAACATGATCCCATTTCATATATTAGACATCTTAGACAGTATGAAAAATAGTTTGTTTTTCTTGTGGTCTGGGTATCTCGCATGTGGGAGCATTTCCAACCTGTGATCTTAATGAGGTAGTACCTCTGCTTGAAATCTCCATAGAGGATCCTGTTGGGGAAACCCTTTCTGCAGATCCTGATGCCTTCCAGCACACCGTTACAGCGCAGCTGGTGCATCACCAGAGGGTTCTCCATGGCCCCTGGAGTTTTGGTCTCGTTGGGGATGATGCAGCGTACAAAGTGAGGGTGAGTCGACCTCAAGTTGGTCATCAGCTTGTTCAGGTTCTCCTTTAATGAGGTAAAACAGATATTTAGAAATACTAATGATAGTTGCATGTAAAAACCATTTAGTCCAAGAAATCTAAAACATAAGCAGTACCCTGTGAAGAGCAGACACTGTCTGAAAGGAGGATCCTTTTTTCTTCTTCTCTTTTTTTCCCTCGACAGCTTCAGACATAGCTGTTGAGAAAATATGTGTTGTTAGTACTAGACAAGAAACCCTACAAATATCTTCAAACTAGATATTCATCCAGGTGTACCTGAGTCAGCTCCTGCATAATTTGCAAACAGAGTTGCAAGCAGTTTGAGGGTCGACTTTTGGTACAATGCCACAACAGTCTCATTCAGAGGATCCTTGTTCTTCACCAACCAGTTGTTGATATTGTAATCAACAGTTCCAGCGTAGTGAACCAGGGCAAAATGAGCCTCTGGTTTTCCTTTGACAACTCTGGGCTTCTGGAAGTTGTTGGATTTTCCCAGGTGGTTGTCATAGAGCTTAGCTTTAAAGGTGGCATCACTGGCTTTGGGGAACATGCACTCCTCTTCAAGGATGGACATGATACCCATGGGCTAAAGGACAGAAAGTATAAGTGTTTGTTAAGGACTATATTTGCATTAGTTTTAGCTGAACATGTAATTGTACAGTGTTTCACCTTTTCAATCAGGTCGATACAGGCCTGCAGATCCATGCCAAAGTCAATGAAAGTCCATTCGATGCCCTCTTTCTTGTACTCTTCCTGCTCCAGTACAAACATGTGGTGGTTGAAAAACTGTTGCAGTTTTTCGTTGGTGAAGTTGATGCACAGCTGCTCAAAGGTGTTGAACTGTAAATAAAGAAAGAAAGAAAATGTATTCAATTTTAATCTTTCTGTACATATTATGTTGGGAGAGATGCAGTTTACTGTGATTACTCACATCAAAGATTTCAAATCCGGCAATGTCCAGCACCCCTATGAAGTACTGGCGAGGCTGCCTGGTCTCCAGTGACTGGTTGATTCGCATTACCATCCACAGGAACATCCTCTCATAAACAGCTTTTGATAGAGCACCAACAGCATAGTTCACCTGTGGAATGGGAACACAAGGAGCATACAAGAAGCCACAAAGCAAGGAGGGTGTATTCCTCATTTTTGAATCTAAATCTAACCATTTAAAGATAACTGTATTGAAATATGCCTTCTCTTATTCTCTGACCTGGGCGACATTCTGTCCTTTGGTGACCCACTCGTTTCCTACTTTGACTCTTGGGTGACAGAGACCTTTGATGAGGTCAGCAGAGTTCAGGCCCATCAGATATGCAACTTTGTCAGCATCTGAAGAAAAAATAGAATACTTTGATTGGTTTGATTCTGTGCCAAAGTGCCAAACAGAACCACACTGTACCTTCAGTGCCATCAGCCTCTGCCTGCTCCTCTCGCTGCTTCTGCTTGAATTTCATGTTACCATAGTGCATGATGGCACCAGTCAGCTTGTACACAGAGTTCTTTTCCTCTTGCGTAAAGCCCAATACATCAAAGGCACTCTGTAGAACAGCATACAATAATGTCTCAACATCCTTAAAGTAAAAATATCACTTTAAGTAATCGGTCCAAAACTTCTACGGTGCTCTATAAGACCAACACCTGGACTTATTAAATGAGAGGTTATAAAATAGCAATAAGTGAGAGCCTGACATCTGTTGCCATGAGTTCCTCAGCGTCATCAATGGAGGCCACTTGGGTTTCCCCCTGTGAGATGAAGGCATAGTCATAGGGATTATTGGTGATCAGCAGCATCTCTGGAAGACACATGAATGAATGAAAAAAGGTGATAAAGGTGGGCATGTGACAATATAGAACCTATGTTTTATATCTTTTTTTATACCGCTCCATGCACTAACCCAAGATTTCAGGCTTTTTGTTGGACAGAATCTGGTAGAAGATGTGGTAATCTCTCTCTGCCTTGAGCTGGAAGATCACACGAGACTTCTCCAGAAGGTCTGACAAACGTGAAGTAGAAGGTATTTGTGTTAAATATACTGTGTGACTGTTTGACAAAATAAATATTATATAAGTGTTGAAAGAATGTTTGTTGTTACATGTTTCAATATCAGCAGAGGCTACTTTTCCCCTGGTATCAAAGTGAATTCGGATAAATTTACCCTGAAAAGATAATATTTGCATTTAAAAACCTTCCTCTTACTGACTAATTCCATAGAAACATAATATTCACAATACTCGTGGTTCAGTTGTAAAAATATTTGCCACTCACAAATCTGGAGGAGTTGTCATTCCTAATGGTCTTGGCATTGCCAAAGGCCTCCAGAGCAGGGTTAGCCTGGATAATTTGATCCTCCAGGGTGCCCTGTCATAAAGGAACACTGTGGTTGTTAAATGTGTGAATATTTAGAGGTTATCTCTTTTTTCTTTTTCTTTTTTTTTAATTAAGAATCTCTTTACTATAGCAGATTATATGAAATCAGGAGAAACGTTTGTAGTCTTTGCAGGTCTTAAGCCATCATCATTGATGAGGAGCAATCCAAGCCTATCACCCTGGTTAAAAGTGAAAAATTCTTTTGGTTAGTGTCAATTAGAATATCTATTTCTCTACTTGTTTTCCATGGTTACCCTGAAGAACAATTTTAAAAAGCCTAACATGTTTTGATAACATAGTGTTTGAGGTACTTTGCATTTGCATTGATGAGCTCTTGGACCTAAGACAGAGTTTACTATTTACCTTGTCCTTGACATTTGCGTCCTTCTTAACACTTCCAGCCGCAATACTTGCAAAATACTGGATTACTCGCTTTGTGTTGACAGTCTTTCCTGCACCAGATTCTCCACTGTAATTGCAAAGTCACTCATCAATACGTAAATGCACCATATTGTAGAATAATGTTGTGTTGTGTATCCAAGACTTTACATACGTGATCAGAATTGACTGGTTTTCACGGTCTGCAAAAAAGTACGTTTGCAAAGGTTATGTCAGTATATGTCCCAAAACTTAAACCAAACTGTATCTATTAATATCCATCTGTACCTGCCAGCATGTACTGGTAGGCATTGTCAGAGATGGAGAAGATATGAGGAGGTGCTTCACTCCTCTTCTTTCCTCTGTAGGCAAGAACCACCTCCTGATTGTAGACTGGCAGCCACTTGTAGGGGTTGACAGTCACGCAGAACAACCCAGAGTAGGTCTGAGAATATAAAGAAAACCATTGCTGTTAAGGCATAAATGCATTTCTATTTCTAATTTAGAACTTTTTGTTTGGATTTGCTTCAGGCTTTGGACATGCCGCTCATTTGATGGTAACTCCTAGAACATTGTTGTGTCTAGATTCAAGATTCAAGGTCTTTATTGTCAATGCAGTGTACTAAAATGCCACTTCACCCCAAGCCCCCCGTGGTGCATTTATAAGAATATAAAAAACATATCTAAAAACAGATATGAGACTAGAAATTACAAATAAGTAATAACTCACTAAATTTGGGTAAAGTTAAGAGATAAAAAGTACTATTACTAACTATATCTATGCACAATAAACAAAGACAGGACAGAGGCAATATGAAGTGGCCATGTGCAATTACAGTAGTGAGATGATTGTGCAGTAGGAATGAATACCAGGTTCAAGTTATGAGTCAGGATATTGTACACAAGACAGGACGAAGATGTGCAGGATGCAAAATGTGCAAATATAGTATAGTTTAGATGTGTTCAGTAACTATGTGACTGAGGTGTGCAAATAAGCGTATTGTTCCTAGTTTGTAGTAGATTTGTGGAAGTTTTTGAGTTTTTTGGTGAGTATTGTAAGGTGTTTGTAAAAGTGTTTGTGTTTATCAGTCCTTTGGTGGTAGTGAGTTGAGGGCTTTGACTGCTTGGGGGGGAAAGCTCTTGCTTCTATGTTAACATTTTAAGTACATTCCTAGTTGATGGAATACAGTATTTGCTAAAGTTAGAAAAAAATGAAGCTTCTGAATATTTCTGGCAGCCCCCAATATCAAGCTTAACCACAGTTCATAGGTCATCTTCGTGCCAACGTTCCCCAGCCGATCGCTTATTGCTTGCCTACAGTTCTTACACATCTGCTATCCTCTTTGCAACCCACTTATACGCAATCTCTTCAGTTTCGTGCTGTGTCTGATTTAATCAATGCCATCTCATTCCTGTTCTTTTCAGAACATTTTGCTGCTCCTCGTCTGGTGAAAGCACCAGATGTAAATGACTGCAAATAGGTTTTACCAGGTTTTCCTTGTTTTTGACTTGCTGACTACTCACATAGATCATCCATGCTGCATAACGCTCTTTGAGATTAAACAGCACAGCTGGTTCATGGAGGAAGGTCAGCATGGCCATGTCTTCAATCTTGTCAAACTTTGGAGGATTTTGTTGCAGAATCTGCGAGTCTTTGACAGTCACAGTCTGGAAGGAAGAAAATAGAATGTGTTTTGATGATTTGGGTTATGAAACCAAACATTAACCTCCTGTTGTCTGTGTTACCTGCTTGTTCTGCCCTGTTATTGTCAGCATTACTTGTGTAGTGTTACAGTGCATACCACAGGCTGTCATTGCCAGATGGCAGCAATACCTCGCTTCATCACTCAGCTGCTCTGTGCTGTGAGTGGGGACTTTAATTGCACTAGTAGACAGGCTTCCATTTGAACTTGTCCTGACACTCACTTAAGGACAACACTTTAAATCATTCATAGATTTACACTCAGATTATCACTTTCTCCCAGACATGCACTCATATGCACTCACATCTAATGTGTTTCCTGTGCTGCTCTAACTGACCTGGTTACTGGAGTGGCTCCAGTTCATCAAAATCACCTGATAGATTTAGTTTTATGGTACAGAGTGGTGTACTGAATGATCAAGTGGACCAGGCAATCGATTGCCCACCACTACAGTATGTAAGGTAGGCTAAGTAAGATTATATTTGACTTAACCGCAATCTCACTGTGCGATAAGAATGAGGGCAAACAAAATGCTAAAAACAGCAACGAACTAACCTTCCCATTCTGGGTCTCTACAGTGACCTTGTCTCCATCTCGGCTGGTGATGGTTGCCTTCACAAACTCTTCTACTGGATCAGGGACAAAGCATTCCTTCTTAATGTCAAAAGGACGTGTTGAGGCCTCCATACGTTCCTTCTCTGACTTCCTTAGGTACTGGGCAGCCGCCCCAAACACAGACATCTCTGCATCCCCCATCACAGCACTAATATACATGCAAAGAGTTGGTTCAGAGCTTGATACTTTTTCTTTCTTTTCTTTAAAAATTTACTGCACTCCATACTTATGCAAATGAAAATCTAACTTATTTTCTTTGTCCAAACCATATATAGAATTTCCACTGATGGAAATATATAATTGCCATATAATTGACTCTGTAATATAAGTTGTTATAAAAAGAAAGATCATTTACCAGTGGGTTCAACTCAGATGACAAGTGAGCTCAGACTTCACTGTATGAAATGATGATTCACCTGCAGTAACCAGAGAAAAAGAGTGTTTAATGAGATTCTGCAACATCCTTTTGGGTCATGTAAATGGACTGGATCTTATGAAGTGCTTTTCTACAATACTTAAGCACTTAAAGTGCTGAATACAACGTGTCTCAGTCACCCAAGTATTTTTTCTACATCTTAGTGCTTTCTATCTAACATTCACACTCAGATGGGAGCAACTCGGGGTTTAGTCTCTTGCCCACTTTGGCATGTAGCAGCCAGGGATCGAACCAGTAACCTTCTAGATTAGTAGATAACCTACCACAGCCATACAAAGTACACCAGTCCAGTGTTAGCTAAGTGTTAAATAGGACCAGGAGACCTTATAACACCACATTTAAACCTGTTTAGTTTAGACAATGGGAAAATAAACTATGATAACAGCATGCAAAGTATAACCAGACTTACAGAGGCCAGGTGAAGAGAAAGCAGCTGGTAGACCTGCAGGCAAAGCTGGGATCAAATATATAACCCCAGATAACCCTACCTTACAAGGCCAAGGGCACCACCCTGACCTGATAACACACACACACACTTGGTAACCACCATCATTTTCATCACTTATGATAGGGCTCTCCATGGTCATGAGATGATGTCTGGCTGCCCTCTCTGCTTGTTTGTCTCCACCTCTCATGTCCAAATAATGTGATTTTTGGGAACACCGCCAGGAACTTTCTGCAGCATAACTCATCTGTGACTCACCCAAACATAGCTTCTCTATCTCTAATTCTGCCACACTTTTTTCCTGTCATCTCTTGCACTGAATTCTTCTTCCAAGTGGGGACTGGTCATGGATGGAAACCAGATTCCATTTACTGCCTGGGCAGAAGGGGAGAAAAGGACAGAATGACACTTGAAAGGCACAAATTGCCACCTTATTTACTTTTAGTCTACAATGACTCAGTCATTTTTGCCATGGGCAGTGCACCTCCATAGCTTGGACTTTTCTCCTTGTCAGCAGTCCAACTTTCAGCAGCCCACAGAGCAGATGGAATCTTAGCAAAACATTATACAGTTTTCACCCAGTTAGGCACAGTTTGCAGGTTGTCTTAAACACATGTTTGTGTTACACATGAGACACAATAATAAAGGAAGTTTAAAAATACATCACAGATGTCATTTCTAAAATACAACTCAGAACCGTTCACACTTGTCGCGAATGATGTTGATAATGACTCGTTACAGCTGATGCACTTCAGAGTGCACAGCTCTGCACACAAGGTTGATACCAGCGACTGAAAACAATCTAAGGGAAAGTAATTTCAGATTAAATGTGGGCCAATAACCATGTTAAGCTGAAATAGTTTTACATGGAATGACAGGCAATTTGAAAACAGACCTGGTATAGTATGAGACTAATATATATGTCGGACTTTCAGATACTCAGGAAAGTGTGCCCTTTCACATTTTTCTCAAATTTGTTCACGTTTTAGCTTTTAGAATTATATTGGATGAGTAAAAAGTGAAATTGGATAGTATTAAGTCAATTAAAGATTGAGAGATGCATGAGACTTGAGCCACCCCGTTTTTTTTAACACTTTGCTTTTTTTTTTTTTGTTTTTTTAAAGGCTCGTCGTGAGCAACAGGTTTTTAGGCTTTCTGAAGGTCTTGACTGCTTTGTTAGTTTTTTTCAGTCAAGTCATTGTAACAGACTATTTTCAAAGGAAAGTTATTTGTTGTTGTTGTTAAGCCGCTGAAGACTGACCTATGAATCATTCAAAGCATACAAAAGGCACCTAGCTCAAGGTGATTTCCAGTGAGCTATTAGCTGATCCACTCTGCAGTCCCACCTGGAAAGTGTCCGATTGGTAACAGCTTCATTTTTCAGTCTGACAATGATCCCAAACACACTCCCAATGCAGTAAAAACATTGGATAGAAAAAACACGCAATGAACACTATCAGTCATAGATCGGCTTTAATCTTGTGCATGACACTGTATACATCTTTTTTGGTTTTTACATTTCCAACACAGCCCCGTGGGATTAAAAAGCTTTTCCAAGCCCTGAACATTCTGTTTTTTGTTTTGTGGAGTGTGGAGTGAATCTGGTTTTGACAGATACAACTGTTTCAAAAGATTTGTGAGATTGTGTGAGAACAATTAGAAGTCCATATAGTGCCAAATCACAACAGCAGTCAACTAAACATGCTTTATATTGTAAGGTAAAGACTTGACAAAGCCAATCAAAGGGGCACAGAGAGATTGATTTACAGCCTAAACTCCAGGAATTAAATGACCCCCTTTGATTCTAGGTGAGGTTGTTTTTCTGGGAAGAGGTTGGATTTAGCTTGGTGATTCAGTAGTGGTCAGTGTTTTGGAATGACTCACTGAACCAAAGCTTGTACTGATGGTGAACAATTGACAGACGACTTGGAGCCATGGGCTTCTAATACACTTTCTAATAACAGTTTTATTTTTTCAGTTATTATACAGGAAGTTCCACTTTTGATTTTACATGTGGTTGAATCTTCTTCACTCTCACAGTTTGTAGATTATGAATCCTTATAGATGATGATTATACTGTAAAGAGAGAAAGCGGGAGCGGGAATGACATTTGTATATATGAAATTAAAACTTGAAAATATTTAGAATGTTTAAGCATGAGCAAAATTACATTCAAATAAAATTTTCAAATATGTCTAATTAAATTCTGAGTACACTGAAAGATGTTTGAACATTAACCTGTGACTGATAGTAATACTGAAATCATCCACAGGATAGCCTTCTGAACACTTGGATTTTAAAACTGCAGTCCTGAAATGTTTCTTAGTTTAATTTGAAAACATTTTAACACCTGGCCATATGCAAATCAATGCCAACAGAGGAGGCTATACTGCATCACCACCTCAAGGATTTTAGTTCCATTCTTATTGCAAGTACAAAACATATTTCTGAGAGTATTGGTTGTATTAATGATATTGTGTCTGTCAGTTCAGGCAGGGTATTATTAGATGCTATTCTTGGTAGCAAATTCTTACACCCATCACACCTCACTGAAGTGATTTGTTGGTCTATTTAAAGCCTCTCTCAGCTGCATTCATTCTGTGAAATTCACCCACCCCAAACTTCCTCTGCTTCAGTCAGACTGTTTTTGTAATCACCACAAACAGATCAAATGGATTTTACAAAGAAAGACTTTCATTTTAAGTTTATGATTCAGTCACTATAGAGCAAAAATAGGTGATTTTTTTTTTTTAAAATTTGAAGACACATTGCCTCCCACCTGGCGACCTGTGCAGCTGCTTTGCGACTGAGTTGCCCAAAGCCTGAGAGTGACCAGTGAAATAATTCAATAGAATCACCGAGCATACACAGATATATCTTAATCACAAGGAGGTTGCTTCCTATTTTTGCTCAAATCACACTAACTGCAATCGTTCCCAGTCAAGCTTTGCAAGTATTACTTTTTAATTTATAAACTCCAGATCTGACAGATGCTGAAAAAAACAAGCAAAAAAACTACCCCGACCCCCCCACCACATTAAAAACAATCACCAAAGCAGGGGACAACTACGCTCTCTTGACCTGTATAGTGCACTCTATGTAGTATTTTGCATTATAGTAACTGTAGACTGGGATTTCTAATCGATTTAAAGGTTTCAAGCGTATCTGAGACCAGAAGCTTTGAAGTTTTCCGACTCCCATTTTGCAATAGGAAAGGATATTGATTCATCTATTCTGGAGAGTGTCCTGTTTTTTATTAGACAGTAATTTGGGGGTTTTGAGATAAAGGAATTGTACCACATTTTCTTGTTTGCAATTTCACTTGATTAGGCTTAAATTTCGTTTTCAAAATAGATTTACTTTTTTGACATTCAACAAATCCAGTTTTGATAATCCATATTGTTTAACTAATGTATCAAATAGAATAAAGTCTATTCTGTAATTGGCTAATGGGTTCTGGGTCAAGACAGTTTAACTACAGCCAGCTTGAAGGCCTGTGGTACATATCGATTATTAGAGATAGGTTGATCATATTTAAGATTGAAGCATTAATTAATGGCAGTTTTGTAGGAATGGGGTCTAAAAGACCCGTTGATGGTTTGGAGGAAGTAATTATTGAAGTTAACTCAGAAAGATCAATTGGAGAAAAAGACTAAATGAATATCAATGGTGCTGAAAGTAGCTGTAGATAATATTACATCTGTGAGATGATTATTAGTAATTTTTCTCTAATGGTTAAAATTGTATTTTTGAAGAAATTCTTGAAGTCATTACTAGTTAACGTTAAAGGGATGGTTGGCTCAACAGAGCTCTGACTGTTTGTCAGCCTGGCTACAGAGCTGAAGAGAAACCTGGGGTTGTTCTTATTTTCTTCAATCAGTGATGAATAGTAAGATGTTCTGGCTTTGTGGAGGGCTTTCTTATAAAGCAGCAAACTATTTCTCCAGGCTAAATGATGATCCTTTAAATTTGTGATACACCATTTCCTTTCCAGATTACGAGTCATCTGCTTTAAGCTACGTGTTTGAGAATTATACCACAGAGTCAAGTACTTCTGATTTGAAGCCTTATTTTTCACTGGATCTAGTATCTAGAGTCATACGAGGTGAGGAGGCAAAGTTATAAGCAAGATAATCAACCTCTGTGGGAGTAGCATTCAGGTAGCTGCTCTGTGTTGGTACAGGGCATTGAAGATGATAAAAGTGGGTGGATTATATTCTTAAACTTAGTTACAACACTTTCAGAAAGGTATCTACTGTGATGAAGTCTACAGTCTGACATTATAGACATTGAATTTAGTGACCTCCGATTGACGTAACCAAGTGTCATTACTGCCAACATGAATTATAATTTTATTGGAGGATGATTTTACAAAACCAGTTTGGTCAGGATGTATTAAAAGGGGGGTTATCTTCACTAATCTTTTTGAGAGAGCTTTGCAGATTATTTTAAGTGATATTGGGCGATAGCTGGTAGGAAATACAGGGTCTTCCTGGTTTTAGCAGGGGACAAATTTTGGTAGAATTCATATTTAGTGGTAGTGTGCCATTTTCCTTGATTTCCTGCAACATTCCATGGAATACTGGTGCCAGAATTGTCCAAAATTCTTTGTAGAAATCTGCTTGAAATCCATCTGGACCTGGAGCCTTATTATTGGGTAAACAGTGGCTTCCTGGAGTTTTCCTCATGTCAGCGGTAAATCCAGTGCTATTGCTTGACTGTCTAATAATTTCAGAAGGTTTATGTCAAGAAACATCAAGAAACTGATCAATTTCGTCATTGGATGGGTTTACAGAAGTGAATATAAAGTCTTGTAAAAGTCTCTGAAGGTGTTATTTATTCTTTTAGGGTCATATACTGTGTTCCCAGATAACGACACATATGGTCGTTTTTTCTTTATTTATTTTCACTTTCTCTGGTTCACTTAAGATCAACCTGATTTATTACCATGTTCAAATATTTGCAAGAAAAGATTTCATATTAAATTTTTCTGTTAATAATTTTATTTAATTCTAGATTTGCTTTATGTATTTTGTTCAGCATTTCCTGTCACAGGCAGGAGACAGACTTCTTCTAAGGATTTGATGATTTCTTCTAATTCCTGAATACATTTGTTTACTCTTTTCTCTTTATCTCATGAGAATGAAATTGTTTTACCTCTCATCACAGCTTTCCCTGCTTCCCAGAGAACAAAAATATTGAATAAAATCTTCATCTTTTAGCAATGATCTATAATCATCATGTTTTAATTTCATCTGTAGCTGTGACAGGTCTATGAGTCTGTCTGTAGTCTGTCTGTCACATTCCATGTAACCAGTATGCTCATGCTTGTGTGTGTATAGCTAATGTTGCACGCTACATGTGATGCTCAAATGAATGAGAAAAAAAGACAGACATCAGTCGAGTGTAAAAAAAAAAAGTGCACGAGGTTACATAGAGGTGCAATATGTAGACGAGAGTGGTGTTTGGTGTTGTCTGATTATGTGTGTGGATATTAACTTCAGCAAGCAGGAGGTCCTGACAACTCTGTCAGGACCTCCTGCCTTTAGCCTCACTTAAACAAAGCTGACACATCCACAGGATTCAAAGAACGAATGAATGAGTGAATGAATCTTTAAATTTGTCTGCTTGATATACTCAGCTAATCATATGCACATCAACCGTTCAAGAGCAGTTATTTCAACTCACGAGGACAATGCCTGGCTTTAGACTGCCACATTCATGTCACTTCTAGTTCCTATGAAGTAATCACAAGGTTAGGGTTCAAATCCCTTACAGACCACAGAAAAAATTCTTTTTCCACTTTACTGTACCCTAAATGATAAATATCACCATGAATTTGTTACAAATATAACATGGAAACTTCAATTTTATGGAAATTTCTTTTTAGCGTTATTCTAATTTCTTAAAGGATATTTGCCTTTTTCCAAGCCGCCACTGTAAATATATGTAAGAATGTATTCTTAATGACTTGTAAATTATGAAAAAGTAAGAAAAAGTAAGGCAAACACTAGTTCAACTTCAGCTGATATCTCTTGAAAACAAAATACAGATTTTCCAAAACCTCTATGTTTTATGTTGAACACATTCTGTTGATGGCATCAGTCAGATTTGAAACACTGAAAAAATAAACCAAAATCTGGCTTTGTGAAGTCGTTGCTGTTTAAGTTGACTAGTTCAAGATTAGTTGCTGACTTTTTAATAACAGCACTGTGAATGCAGAATGGTGGAGTCATTTTGGTATATGTCAGTTTCTGTGCACCTTGCACCTTTGAAATCCTACTGCAGGAATGAACACCTGAATGTAGAAGATCCTCTACTACTATAATCATCATCATTAATAAATGTAAACTAAATCTGTTATATGGAAAATATGGTGGTAATTACTAGCAGTCTTCTACTCTGTTGGTGTTCTTTTAAGTACTTTCTAACCACCACACACATTCACACTCTGATGGATCCACTGGGGACAGTATGGCATTCAGTTTCCTTAGCCAAAGACATTTTGACATGTGGACTGAAGAAGCTGAAGAGTGAACCACCTACCTTCCAACTGGTGGAACCCACCCGAGCCACAACCGCTCGCTGAGCTTGCTGAAGGTTAGCAAGAGATTGTGGGTTGGGTTAAAACATGAACTTGAGAGTGAACTTAAACAACTACTTCTTACTAGCTTACAACTGCTTCCTTCTCTCACTTCAACCTGGTTGCGGCAGATGGCCGCAACCAGGTTGAGCCTGAGCCTGGTTCTGTTGGAGGTTTCTTCCTGTTAAAAATTTAGTTTTTCCTTCCCACTGTCACCAAAGTGCTTGCTCATAGGGGGTCATGTGATTGTTGGGTTTTTCTCTGTGTGTATTATTGTAGGGTCTAGCTTACAATATAAAGCCCCTTGAGGTGACTGTTATTGTGGTTTGGCGCTGTATAAATAAAATTGAATTGTATTGAATTGAATTACAACTAAGGTATGCTGAAGAGCATACATCAGCATCAGCACGCAACACAGGGAAACTTGAAGCGGATGGACTACAGCAGCTGAAGACCACGCTGGGTGCCACTCCTGTACAGCTAAGAACAGGAACCTGAGGCTACAATTTGCACAGACTCACCTAAATTGGACAATAGAAGATTGGAGAAAAATTGCAAGAAATGATTTGTTTCAATATCTGCTGCAGCACTCAGAGTGTTGGGTCAGAACTTGGTGTGACCAACATGAAAGCAGAGCTTCCTCATATCAATGGTTCAGGCTGCTGATGGGGTAACACACCATGTCACAAAGACCAAATCATCTTAGACTGTTTACTTGAACATGACAGTGAGTTCACTCCACTCAAATATCCTCCACAGTCACCAGATCTCAATCCAATAGAGCACCTTTGTCATGTGACATCAGAATGTACCAAAACATCTGAGGAATGTTTCCAGCAACTCTTTGAATTCATGCCATAATCAATTAAAGTAGTTCTGAAGTCAAAAGAGAGTCCAACCTGGTACTATCAATATATAACCAATGAATTGGCAGGTGAGTGTATACCAGGGGTGGGCAACTCCAGGCCTCGAGGGCCGGTGTCCCTGCAGGTTTTAGATATGTCCTTGAACCAACACAGCTGATTTAAATGGCTAAATTAGCTCCTGCAGTTCTCCAGAGGCCTGGTAACAAACTAACCATGTGATTCAGGTGTGTTGACCCAAGGTGAGATCTAAAACCTGCAGGACAGCGGCCCTCGGGGCCTGGAATTGCCCACCCCTGGTGTATACAATAATTTAATTGTTTATTAACAGTAATTGTTTATTACAATTTATTTCACTATTAATGTACCATTTATTAACAGTGTTAACAAACAGAACATACTCACATCATCATGTTCATTAAATCCTTTAGTGACCCCTCATGAATGATGCTATCACTCAGAACATTTATTTACTCCTCTGAAGTGAACCTCTCCTCTAAGAGAACGACTGGATCGAAACCATTCAGAGTCAAGCATACTTTTTTAGTTACTAGTATACTAAGTTTAAAGTAGCCTATCAATAGAATGTAGCGCTCACCTTTGTCCTGTCATTGTTTATGTATTAAGCATGTGTGCACTTTAATAACTGCCGGTGTGATAGATTAATAATAGAGCTTTTATTTGCCACCTTGCCTGACCCCGCTGCTTTCCACTGCATGAGCAGACTGGATGAACTGTTAGAGCCTGTGTACTGTCCACACTATCAGTAGCATTCTCCGCCTGATAGCAGGTGGAGAGATAAAGGCTTGCTTTTACAAGAACAGATCTGAGCCATGCACAGAAGATATAGTCATAGAAGAAAAAATATCCACCACAACTACACGGAGAGGCTAAAGCGGTTATTGTCAGGCTGGTATAATGTTACTTTTTGAACTACAAAGGACAATACAAAATGAGTTTAGTGAGTAAAAAAATAAAGTAAAAAACATAAAATTATATGTTAAAGTATGAAAGAGGACTCCAGCATGTCTAACCCTGTCTGTCCTTTCTGGCTTTCCAGTTTGGAACATTTTCAGCAGCAGGACAGGGCAGAGGAGATCAGGTCAGCAGCTGTTTGTGTTGCCAGTCAGTCTTTAAGGGGGATTAGAGGCGAGATCCCACAGCTGACAGCTTCGATGACTGCCACACAGATAGCCGACCCTGTAATGGATCTGGAAGTGGGAGAGGCAGCACAGCATTACTAGCTTTCTATCACATCAAAGAGAAATTCAGAGTCACACAGTACAGAACAAGCTTGACAGATGTAGGAAGCGAAAGATTTCAAAGATTCTGGAAAGAAAATTACCTAGAGATGTGTCCAGAGCAGTGTTGGTCAAGTTACTTGAAAAAAGTAATCAGTAACTAACTACTGATTACTTCCCCAAAAAAGTATTCCCGTTACTTTACTGATTACTTATTTTCAAAAGTAATTAATTACTTAGTTACTTAGTTACTTTTTAAAAACACGATTTACAACCTGAATAGGTGATAAAGCGATAGATCTTTCAGCCCAATTCTACTTTTTCTGCATAATCCATCATACAAAATGTAATCAAATGGAAAAGTCTCTTTTTTTAACTTGTTTTATCAGTTTTAATCTTTTAACTTTATGCATCAAGCAAAAATTTAATTATATGCAACATTCTCTGACTTGAATAAATTAGTTTAACATTTAAACCTATTTTCTGCACATTCCAGCACATAAAATAAAATATTTTTTGTGTTTACACTCACTCTTTCAAATAGATGCAAGTAAAACACAGCAGAAAATAAATAAAGTCAAAGACTCAGCGGTCCTGTTGCTCTATTTTCACCTGTAAAGCAGGACTGGGGTAGGCGGAGGTTTACCCTGGTGCAGGTGTGCGCAGCGGTCAGTTGAAGAATCCGCGAGTTTCTCTGTGAATTTCCCATTACGTCGTTGCGCACTCGGTGCTTGCTTGGAAGTTTAGGGGTTTTTTTTCGCTGTAAAAAGAAGTTTTCTTCCCACGCACAACGGACGCTAATGTTTTTGTCACTTTTTACAATGTAGCTGCCATCACCAGTGTGTGAATGTGTGCGTGAATGGGTGGATGACTGGATATGTAAAGCGCTTTGGGGTCCTTAGGGACTAGTAAAGCGCTATATAAATACAGGCCATTTTTGTCACTTTTTATGGAATCAAACTCAAAGTAAGGTCAGTACTTCCACGCTTTAAACGCTGCACGCTCATACTCTCTCCCACAATCGATATGTGATCCATTGTTGATCTGCACACAGCTGTTGTCACTAACGGCGCACTCGCTTACGTCACTGTCGTGAGACATTCTCGCAAAAAATCACGGTTTTAGTAACGCAGTAACGCAGCGTTCCTACGGGAAAGTAACGGTAATCTAATTACCGTTTTTGCAATAGTAATCCCTTACTTTACTCGTTACTTGAAAAAAGTAATCAGATTACAGTAACGTGTTACAAGTAACGCGTTACTGCCCATCTCTGGTCCAGAGACACCATAACAATGGCCAAAACACTTGTGAATGACTTAGCCAAGTTGGGAAATGTAGTTCCAATGAAAACAATCACTCCAACCTTGCAGAGGAATGGAGTGCGAGGTTGCACTTCACTTGGCTGCTGGTTTAGCTCACTGGGATAAGCGGGTGACCATATGCTGCCTTGCAGAGAGCAGCCGGCCTAGGTTTGGTTCCAACCCGTTGCCCTTTGCAGCATATCTTCCCTTTCTCTCTCTCCCTCTGTTTTCCTGAGAAGAGGGAGCATAATCTCATCAAGGTGCAAGGAATCGTGAAGAAGAAAGCTATGTGAAGATTTTGAAAGAAAACCCCAAGCAGTCAGCAGGATAACTGGGTCTGGGTCATCATTTTGTCCAACATGCTGACTCATAATGCTCCCTTTGAAGAACTATTTTCATAAGTTAACATTATTGACTGGGAGCTTACTTGAAGACATATAAGAGACAAGTGTCAGTTGACTATTTTTTTTTTTTGCTGGATAACAATTATTATATAATTATTTTAAGTTCAATCAGAAAGATCTGTGGTCACACATCTGTCTGCTTTCCAGGTTTTTGGTGGCTAATTTAAGTTTTACATCACTTTCCCACTCTGTCAAGCTCACTGTGGACATCACTGGTCTAGTCCAATTATCTTTCTCCCTGCGTTCTCAAGGCCAATCAGCCTCCACTCCCCATACTTTAAATCTGTCATTCTGCTTTGCAGATGCCTTCATGCAACCCACCTCCTCCCCATCTCCTCCTTACCTTACAAGTTACTCAGGCTCCATCCAAGCCTTCATCTTCATCTCCACCACCAGCATCTAGACTCCACTGGGTCCTGCTCTAACTCCTATCATTCTGCTGTGTTGGGCCGTCAGAGTTTAACTGCCAAATAGATTAATTGAAATCTGTATATCAATAAATCATGTTCAATTCTGTCTCCTTTTCAGAAGTGACTGTTGGCATCAGAGGGGTACTGAAACTTGTTTCCGCCACTGAACAAAGTTTTTTTGACATGCATAACTCGAAATTTTGAATTAGGTATCTTTAAATCCCCCACTGCTGCTCTTGATGCCTCCATTACTTTGTGTTGTCGACTCTGTGGTCTGCTACAGCTGAACACAGGATTGTCACACCAGAGGATTGCAGCAATGCCATCCTGGTAAACAGGAGCATGACTCATTGTCACAATGATATCACCAGATTTTGAAAAGCAACTACGAGTATTGAGATTGAAAAGGAAGAATGTGACCATTGACTTACTATGGTCTGACTGGTCTGATCACTGGTGTGTGCCTGCATGTAAATGTAAGTGTGTGTGTGTGTGTGTGTGTGTGTGTGTGTGTGTGTGTGTGTGTGTGTGTGTGTGTGTGTGTGTGTGTGTGTGCGCAAAGGTGGTTTATGAGGAC
>NW_024582604.1:424996-468372 GCF_018398535.1 Haplochromis burtoni
TATTATATCGTTAGCTTCATAGCATAAGTGCCTAAGTCATTTTTTGGTCAAATTGAGATTTTTGCCTAACTTTACTCCCCTACCACTGCTGCATCATCCTGTCCGTCTGAAACACAAAACACAAAAAAATGACTTAGGCACTTATGCTATGAAGCTAACGATATATAAATGTACCTGTCCACTGGTCGATCACATGAGCATGTGGAGGCAGGGAGTTCATAACACAAGCATGCTCCCAACCTATTATGAGATTGTGCTTTGCATTATTATATATAATGTGTTTTTTTTATCCATTATATTTCTAAACATGAAGAAGTCACAAGCAAAGTGAGACCACACCACAGCACATGTTTAAACAAGGACATAAAAAAAAATATGTATGTATTATTGTAGGGTCTACCTTACAATATAAAGCCCCTTGAGGAGACTGTTGCTGTGCTTTGGCTCTGTATAAATAGATGGACCATGACAGTCTCAAAACAACATTTCTCCATATTTAATTTTAGGCTAATGTTGATTGTCCAATAATGCATATTCAAATATAAAATAGCCTTCAACAGATCGTTCTACAGTCAAAACTCCAGTTCTCCAAACTGAATATTAAAAAAGCGTAGCTCTAACAACAAGATAATGGTTCTCATTGACTCTCAATAATCCACATTTTTTTAAGACGCGTGGGGTGGGGGATTCTTTCAAGTAAAAAAAAACTTTTCCTGTAGATGTCAGCAGCACTACAATAATGAAATCCAAGCACAGAGGGTCTCCGTATTGCTCTTGGGAGTGCTGTTGCGCTACAGACTGCGCCACTGAGTCTTACAAACGTTGTTGTTTGCAATCATGTGGAAAAAGAATCTCAAACTCTTCTTCATCTCACGATGGTGGAGCTGCTCGGGATAGAAGTAACAATGCAGATGAATGGTCAAATAATAAGTTAAAGGAAGATGAACCTGATTTCATCATCATTTCAACTGCTGTAACAAAAGAATTTGCCACATCTCAGATAAAGTATTTTTCAATTATTCACTCATATTTGTTCATGCTGAATATGTACATTAGCCAAAATATTGAACAGTGCAGAGAGATGCGGCAGTCTGTGTAAAATTATACACCTGTAAATCAGACGGTGTTACAGTGTAACAACACATAACACAGAAACACACACACTAATAGAGACATTAATTTAGGTAATACAATGAGAGTAAATAAAAATACTGAACATATTTCAGTGGCTGATTGAGTTCTCATCATTTTTTTCATGCAAAAACTATAAAACTATAGTTTTATAGTTTTATATATAGTTGAAGCTTTCTATTTTAATTGTTTATCCATTCATCGGAGCTTATCCACTATTCATTGCTTCTAGCAGACTAATCTTAATGATGCATTAGTGTTGTCTTGACATAGGCTGTCCAGCTTCATTAGAGGATTGCACTGGACCATTGGTTCAGTACAGGAGGCAGGACTGACAGTAGGCACCAATCTTGAACAAGGGCTTAAAAAAGAACATGCTGAAAGAGTTACAGTGACATAAAAAGACAGAGGGGGAATACTGTGGCCTGTAACGATACTCCTAGAACACAAACACGTTTTGTAACTTACTCAGCACACTAAATGTAGTCTTGGTCAGGTATCAAAAAGTGTGATTCAGATCCTTTCATGTCATGGATTTCATCAACAAAGCCTGCTCATAAGATGCTGGTTACAGTTATGTAATGTATTTCCCAAAATATTGAATTTATCAGAACTAATTTTCTATGAAGTCTACATTGAAGACAAAGCTATTGACTGTAAGTAATTAATGCAACAACACTGAGACTGCTAAAATGAAAGTGAAGTTTACAGAATGGCATACAGTTGATATGTAGTATGAATATAACTGAAAATTAATCTGACTAAAAAGCAAAACAGCTATATATTTAAAAAGTAAACAAAAACTTAGACTTAATAACAACCAATGCAGATGAAATTATAAGAAAAAAATAAGAAAAACTGGACTTATTTAGAGCATGCTAAAACAGCACAACAGTACAACGTAACAACAACAACAACAATAACAACAATAATAATAATAATAGTGCCATTTATTGGTATGATGTAAGAGCCACTAAGAGCTGAAGGATCACTGTGTATAACAGAAATTGTTACAGAGACAGCTCTGTGGACTTTAAGTGACTGGGTGCTGAGAGGACAGAAGTGCCTTGGTCAATTTGGCTCAATTAAAGAAACTAAATGAAACAGAATGACAGTAGACAGCGGAGAGCAAGAAAGGACAGCAAGTGATTGACAGAGACAGACTTCTACAGCAGCTGAGCCTCAGCTCAGATACAGTACAAAGGTTATAGCTATTAATACACCAGGACACATACAAACACACACATAATGTGACACATTTAATTTAATTGATGTCACTTCTGGTTCATGACGCTGCTCAAGTCAGCATTGCTCAGTTTACTCTCACCCTTTAACTTTGCTTTGCATTAATGTGAATAATCTGAAACCCTATGATATCCATTTTACTGTCAAGGAATCCATGTCAGTGGTTCGACCTTCAGCTACTCCAATATGAGCAATGTGACACTTGTAAGAGCACACTATGTACATATTGGGTGGTTGTGAATGACAAGAGCACTGAGGGAGAAGCTACTGTTACACTGAAGATAGCAGAAGAGTATTCTGGAGCTACAACTATGGGATGTCTCTGAGTGTCACAGCTGGGTTGACACTGCATTTTTGAAGAATCAGCGCAGGCGTGACCAGTGACAAACGCACAGTCTCACAGTCGCATGGCAGGAAACCAGGAAGGAGAGAACTTCTTCAACATAAGCTCACTCAGCTCTGAACTAAAGCTGTGAATGGAGAACAGCAAACTTCCCTGACTCAGTAGAAGTGCCTGCTGGACTGAAGAATTTTAGGGCTGGATTTCATGGGTTGTCAAACGCCAGTTGTCAATTCATTCATACATACCTCTGGAAGTAAATACTAACGTCACAGCAGCTAACATTAGTGGACTTTTATCACACCCCTAAGCAACAGTGGATTTCTGGAGGATCAATCATCATTAATAATCATGCTCCAATGGATCTAATCTTTGAAAACTGCAGTTTGTTTCCCTAAATTCAGTGACTTTATTGTGCATTTGCATTTGTCTGGTCATTGCTACTATCTCCTGGACTACATAAGATGGTGAATTCTTCTTGTTTCTTCTTGAATTCTTCTGCAAATGTAATGTGTGGTTAGCGTTACATGCATTCTGTAGAGGATTAAAGATTCATCACTTGAAACAGTGAACACTGTTGGGTCTGAGGTGGATAATCTGCACAAACACAGCGAGCAGCAGGTGGCTTTTGTATATTATTTGAAATTCAGTCAGCATTTTGGTCCAAATGTTCCTCAGCACAGTCCTTGTAGTCCTGACAGACCTGGCAGCCAGGTTTATGGGTACCACCTTGTTCCGGCGGCACTTCCACCTGTTGTTGTCAGCACTGGTGATGTTCGGTCCCATGCTGAGTCTTTGGGTGTCTCACCACAGCATCTTTGCCAAGAAGAATCACTTCCTCTACAGGTGAGACTGCTTCCTGTTACACTTCCTGTCAACTTTGTCCTGTCCTGATATTTGATATTTCATATTCAGTCGATATAATTTCTTCTTCCATCACGTCCTATCTCCACTGCTCTCATCTCTGTTCTCCTTCTTCCAGGATGTTCTTGCACTCTGGTTGGGGTTGGACCTGCATCTTTGTTGGCTCTTTTGTTTTCCTCCTCTCCTTTTCCGTCCGTCGTTCCCTGTCTCTCTCCATCCGCCACCTCTCACGGCTTGCGGTGGCCGGTGGACTATGGCTTGGTTTTTGCAAACTCTTGGACCTCCTGGAGAATGCCACAGGAAGCTGCTATGAACCTTTAGAAGCTGGAACAGTGGTCACAAATGGCCAGACTCTGCTGGTGCTGCGAGAGGGGGAGAGCAAGTCTGAGTGTCTGAAAGCTGGAATGCTGTGGAGGGGATATGAGGTTTCTGAAGACATTTTCCTTCTCTGCCTTTGCTGCCTGCTGCTGGTAGAGGAAACAGCTGTGTTTGGACCTTATTTGAGCCTTGGGGGAATCTCAGATGCCCCACTGAGAATCCTCTTTCTGTTCTGTGTTCTCCTGCTCTGGCTCTGGATCTTCTTGTTGCTCTGTCTCTTAGCTTACTTTCCTCAGTTCCCCACCCAGCTGCTGGGGGGTGCTCTTGGCTGTCTCAGCTGGAGAGGACTATATCAGGGCTGGTACCGCCTGGGGCCCAGCTGGTACTGCCCCGGGAGGCCTGGTTTGGGACTACTTAACATAAAGGCTGTCGGTAATGACGTGGAGGATGCGCAACTGAAACAAACGAATCACGATCACTGCAATTAACTTAAAAAACAAAGAAACAAACATTTGAGAACTAACTGTAAAATAAATTGAATTCCAAACAAACAGATGTACAGTGTGGGTTATCAGACCTCTTAATTCTTTCATGTCAAATATGTTTATTTACCTTTTCTGTTACGTACAACCGATGATTCACATCTGCTCTTCCTTTGAAAGCTAGAATTGTGTGACAGCTAAATCAACCCAGCACTGGAAAGACAAATGGAGAACATAGAAGCAGATTTACAGAGACATTAATTTGGTCGAGTTTGCTCACTTTCTGTTTTGTCCAGATTTTTCCTGTGGACTTCAAGTCAATGAAGAAGTGCCAAAAGCTACAGTCCTGTCACTTGTAGCCAGAGGTGGCAAAATATAGACATTCTGTTCTAAAGCAGAACTGCAGTTCTTTATCATAGCGAGACTATCTCTCCACTTCATTACATATTCCATATGTACGGGGTATGACCCCCATTGGCCATGGCGTCACAGCCCGTACATATGGAATATGTAATGAAGTGGAGAGATAGTCTCTCACTCAGAGATGTTACAATGTAACCGTACAATAGTTGCATTAAAAAAATACTCCAGTAAAAGTTGAAGAGTAGTGATTAAACTTCTTTACTCAAGTACAAGAGAAAAAGAAAGTGAAAAGCAGCTCCTTGAAGGACAATTCTACTAACCATTTTTATGCATAGATAACTGGACCTGCCGCTATATTAATATAATATTAAAATGATATTAGTACATGAGAATACACATATTAGTCAAATCTAAATTCCAATGAATGCACCCAGCTTGAATCTGTTGTTTAGGACACAATAAGTAAAATAATTTTTTCTTTTAAAGAATGTAAAGTGAGATTTGGCAAGTGGGGGAACACTAAGATCTGTTGTACTGGCTCAATGTGGGGAAAATGCTAACACTCACAATAATTTCGAATGTAAGCTTGAGCATTAGTAGACAAATTGTGATCAGCTTAGCTGCTGCTCTTTGTGGATTTAAACGACTGACTTCAACATGTGTTTCACAGCCATCTCGGTGGAGTTTCATTTCTTACACTAACAGTATACTGGATGTTGCCTTTATACTAGACAGGTGGATGAATTCATTCATTGAATGAATCTAAGCATCATCAGCTTAAATGCAAATCCATCATCTACACTACATGTAACCTAACACTGACAACTACAGCCACTGAGTATCAGGCTAACACAGTGTTTTACTGTAAATTCACCAGATTGATGCAAGCTAACCTGTTTATCCTGCACATAACTACCCTGAATGTTCATGAAACATTTGATGAACACATAATTAGTGCATGGTACAGTAGTACCATTTGCTCCAGTTCTTCTTGTTCTTGTCCCCACGCTTTGTCAGATGCTGACCAAGTCTGTAGGGGCTACTTTGGGGTTAAAAGTTAAAAAACCAGGCTGTGAGACCATGCGTGGAAATATCATAAACAAACATAAAGTACCTGCAAAGCTGTGTGCCATGGGTCCTTGATGTCATATATACTGTTTTGTATATTTTGTTTTTCAGGACATTTCACAGTATAAAAAATAAATATTTTATCAAAATACATCATATACTGATAAAATATGGATTCAAAATGATAAAATCACAGATAACCTTTGAATATTATTTTTGTGTGCAGTTTGTTACAGAATGTGTCGCTAGACAAAGCTCCAGCTGACGTTTTTTTTTCTTTTTGGGGAGATAAAAGAAAGAGCGTTAACTTCACTCACAGAGGGAGAAAGATGTAAGAAAAGAAAGGACAGGAGAGGAAGACGAGAGGTTATGTTTAAGGGTAAGAACTGCTCAGTGAAACATGGTAAATTCCAGTCTGTGTTTTTGGTGATGTTTGTTGAGCTGATAGAAATGTTGTAGAAAAATTATGTTGTGTAGAAATGTTACACTCTTTGTGCTCATTTCTCTTTAGCGCAAGCTAGTTCCTGACTACAATATCACTGGTGTCGCCCACTTTTATACTTTTATACTTTAATAATAGTATAATCGCTATAAATGATACAGTTGAACCTAAAGTAATGAGCCTGTTTTGAAGACGTAAGGAGTAGGTAGTATAGATATTTGTGTTAAAATGTAGGGAGTAAAAGTAAAAAGAATTTTTTTAAAAAATGAAAAAAATTAATACTCAAATGAAGTACAGATACCTGAAAATTCTACTTAAGTAGAGGAACAAAGTATTTGTAGGCTACTTGTTTGTTATTTTTAACAAGTAGAATAGTATAAACATGAACAGTAGCAGTAAATCAGACCAGATGACCAAGCAAACTTTAAACCAAGCCATTTTTACAGGGAATGTTTTTCACTGGAAGAAAGTCTAGTCTCACTAACATCTGGCTGTTAGTGAGAGTTCATAGTTCTGAATTCCATGACTTTATTTCTCCTGCTGACAGTTTTTTTTTTTATCTTGTGCTCATTTAATAGATATAACTTCTATTTGATTTTAACTTGTGCTAATGCATGATCACTTTATCTAAAATATATTTAATAGTCTTTGATGGGAGTGAAAAAGGGAAAGAACTGTCAAAATAACTTGACTTGGTGTAAAGGCTTAAATACAACATTCGGACTGTTGGAGGTTAAAACAAGCTTACGTGAGGCAATTTAAAGTCAAAGCTCAGTATAACCAAAGCCAAAGGAATCAGGCAGGTGAACAAAAAACGATGGCACAAAGCATTGTCTGGAATAGGGTTACGGGGCTCCGTACGCCTTGGGAGAGAGCTCCGGGGAAAGAATCTGGTGATCAGGCCTTGGCCCTTAGGGTGTAACCGGTTTCTGCTTCACTCTGCTCTAACAGGCCAGCCCAAATAAACTGCTCCACTCTGCATAGGGGTGCAGGATGGATAAAGAAGTCACAATTTTTATTCAGAGTGCCAGTAGATTTTCTTTGTGTACAGGCTGTAATCACCTGCTCTGGTGTTTACTGCTCTTTGTAGGTTTATGTATATGTATCTGTTTAAAATTATACTAAGGCTTAGGATTCACCCCTATTCATTGTTAGAGGTGTGTAAAATTCTTACACTTGCTCGCTGATAATTTCGCAATAAGCCCTTCAAAAATGGTTAATACTGGGTCAAAAAACAAGACAGAAGAGAGAGATTAAGGCGACTGAGGCCTCCAGCCGTGGATCCAAAACAAATGGCAACCTCGGGAGCCAACTCTTATATTCCTCTAGTTAAGTTTCCTTCCTTGTACAGAGGGTACATTTCTTTTCTATTGTTTTTCTAACTGGCCCACCTTGTGTGACTCACAGGTGTCCTGACATATGTAAGATTTATTTATATTATGCTTTTCAAGAACAAAATGCACCTATACAGTTCATGGATGTAGCAACCCAGCAAACTACTATTTATTGATAACTTATCACACCACCAAATACGGTTACCAACACTACTGCAGCCATATTGGTAACATTATGACTTAAAGTGGGTAATATCGATGTTTCTTCGCCCATCTTCTGTATACAATAAATAGTTTAAGAAGACAACTGAATGTCTTCTGAACTTATAACAGCATTTTTATTATTGCTGTATATTTTAATACATTCCTTCCAGCATTGGCTGTAAAGACAAACTCAAGAGACATTTTTCCACCTTAATTCATTTTATTGATAAAACATCTCCAGAAAGAAAATATATACAAAACTTCAGCCATCAAAGAGCAGTTGATGGCTGCCTCGAAGTCTGACATCAAATCAGCCGTTAAAGTCCTTACACAGTTTTCACAGCACTCGAACATGTTGGGCGTTTGTCTCGTTCATCTAGCACATAGAAAGATTGTGAGCTTCTTGTTTGAAAAACAGATAACGTTTCCAATTGATGTGTTTTTCTGTAGGGTGTAAACTCAGTTTTCAACTCTTCCTAAATGAGTTCAATAATCTATCAGAAATTTTTCTAAAAGACAGGAATTCCTTCATTAAAAAAAAAAAAAAAAAAAAAAAAAAGATGAGAAGGATCGATGCTGTGTATGTACAAAGCAATTCTAATGATCATCCTGGACTCACAGGAAGTACATGACAAAAGACAATAAAGGCATGGTTTTCATTTTTGTTTGCAGATGTCAATCTCAACGTTGCTGAATGTGCATCTGCTGGTCATTCCATCACCAAATAACTACAGTTGGTTCCTCAGTGGCATAATTCAGTGGTGGTGGATGACACTCAAGTCTGCAGTACTACAGCTTCTGAGCGCTGGTCAGCTGCAGCACCTCAGATGGTATAAACTACAGAGCACTGAATAATGACTGACCTGCTGTTTGTTGCTAACATGCTAAATGTTACAGCCAAGTCTGTGAATATTTTAGGTGTTTAAAGAGGAACGTGTTTGTATTATCAGTCTTAGTGAGAACTGACACAGGAAATGAAAGCTGGCCTCTAGAAGGTTTCAGTGTGTTGTTAAGATTTTGGGGATAAAAAACCAAAAACGTTTTTTAAAAATGAAAAATTTCAGGGGGGGGGGGAGACATTATCAAGAGAATGAGGGGATGGGGGAGTCAACAGAGTCCAGAGCCTCCCAGTGACAATTCATCATGGCATCGTAGAGCTCCTCGCTGCGCTGCATGAAATCTTTGTTCCACAGGTCGACGTCACACTCGGGAATGGGCTCTAGAAAAAAGAAACAACAATGCAAATCCCCACTCTGTGAGTGTCTCCGACATTTCTCTGGATAGATTTTTTTCCCTAATGTTATGTGACTCAGCCTTACCTTCTGCATTATCCTCATCTATGTCTTCAGCCTCCACATGGCTCTGCTGCAGAATGACATCAGGGATTAGAACTACTTTCTCAAACATGGAAATAAATCTGAAAACTGCCTGGATGTGATAATACATGGCACTAATTAACACAATATAAACATGGACAATGTGTCAGCTGTGCTACGTGTACTGGGTGTATACAGTGAACATGTTTCATGTTTCAGTGAACATTTTCACTTGGCAGTGACAACAGTTTGCAGTCAGTTAACTCAGCAGTGTCACTTGTCCTGTCTACACTGAAGCTGCTTTGTTCAATTGGCCCATTCTGGGTAAAGAGAGCTGGTGTTTGGATGAATTACTTGTGAACATTCTATATAACATGATAAATGATGTAAATGAGAATCTTAAACTTTTGGAAGGAAGCTGATTGTTCTTTAGCAAAGGTTAGCAGTTTCTCACGCTAAAAGTCATTTTGCTAAGCTTTGCTAACTTCCTGAAATGTCAGGGTTCCTTTAAGCACTGGTGTGAAAGTGTTCCCCTTACCTCTACAGCTCCTGACATGTCTGTGGACATTGGTGGCATCCCCATGGGAGGTGGTGGCATCATGTGACCTGGTGGTGGGTATCCATAGGCTCCGTAACCGTAGTTGTAGCCACTGTTGTAGCCGCTGCCATAGCCGCTGTTGTAGCCGGTACTGTTGTAGCCACCATACTGGTCGTAGCCCCCCCACTGAGAATAGTAACCCTGGCTTCCACCACTATGGCTGCCATAGTAACCAGACTGAGTCTGGTTGTAGTTGCTCTGGTAATTCTGGCCCTGGCCCCCGTGGTAGCTGCTCATCTTCTGGCTGTAAAACAACAAAAAGAACAATTTTTGGTTTGTTGGAAGGTTGTCTGATGAAAGATCTTCATGAATGAACATGTCTCAGAGGAGCCTGGATGGATTTAAAGGTGTAGACATGCTGAAACAGTAAACTGGACTATACTTTTGTTACAGACAAATCAAATATAAATCAGTCATACGGTAATGGTAGAAAGTACACCTAAGTAAGCTTTTGGATATCTATATAATAAACCTAACCGGGTCCTTAGCAGGTGTTAAAGTTTAGGTAAACACTACATCAAACCAGTAACACATGGCATACTGCATCATGTCAGTTAGCAAAAACAGAGCCAAAATGCAGGTCTGGACTTTGACTGGTCCCCTCCTGGGAAGATGTCTTGAATATTTTAAACTTGTGAATAATCTTTGTCACTGGAGAATGACTGACTTCAGAATGTTTTGAAGTGACCTTCTAACCTTTCCCACACTGATGTGCAACAATAACTGCTTCCCTAAGACCTTCTTAGCTTTGTGTTAAAACACACATGAACTCTCCAGACCAGCAAACTGCCAAAACATCTGCTTTTACAGAGGTGGTCACACTTAACTACATCTATTTGATTATTATTATAGTTCTTTGTAAATTATGAGAGTATAATATATTGTTGGTCATCTCAGGTTGCTTTTACTCATTTTAAGACTTGCTATTATGTTATTATGTCCTAAATCTTGAAATTGAAAGAGGGTCTACTTTCATTTTACATGACTGTATTTTTCCAGTCAGGCTGACTTTGAGGCAGATTGAATTTTAAAGTGTGGATTTTAGTTCAGTCTTTTGGTTACTAAAAGACTATCAAATAAGACCTGATAATAATAAAACCCCAGGTTTCTCTTTCTCGTGTCCTGCTAGCCCTCAGTGAAGCCTTCACCAGCACTGACCCTGTGCTACAATCATCCTAGGCTCTGGTCACTCACCTCTTTTCCCTCTCTATGGTTATAAAGCACTCTGCATTTAACAATTGGTCATTATTAAACTCTGACTCTCTTATTCAGAGTGTTTTTTATCCCACCTCCCACTGCTTTTCTCTGTCCTCTCAGTCTAACCGACTGTAGTAGATGGCCCTCCCTGAGCTTGGTTCTGCCAGAGTTCTCCTTCCTTTCTTCCTGTTAAAAAGGTTTTTTTTCCTTTCCATCATCAAGTGCTTGCTCATAGGCCATCACATGAATGTTGGGGTGTTCCTCTCCATTATTGCAGAATCTTTGCCTACCAATATACAATCACTTGTGGTGATTTTTGTTGTGGTTTGGCGCCAAGTAAATAAAACTGAGTTCAGGTGAATCCAAATTCCTCTGTCCTATTTTCTTTGGCACTTTCTCTATTCTATTCTCTCTTATCCTTGTCTGGGTCTTACCTCTTTGCAACAGCAATACTGAGCCTGAGTGGCTTTCCTCCCAGCATTGTACCCTGGCACTCCTCGATCGCCTTCTTCTGCTCGCTCTCCTCTCCAAACTTGACAAAGCCATAGCCTCTGCAAGTCAGAGAACAGTTACGCCTCCTTTGCACCGCCAACGCATACTCCATACTTGGCATTTAATAGCCACTTATAATGAGAAACAGAATATAATGGGTATTATTATGGTAGAACTGAAACTTGTTGTTTTACTTTTAACATGAGGTAGCATCACTTGAATTGTGAGTTGCTCTTGCTTAGCCTATATGGGGAAAACAATAGTTTTAGCATTAAGACGGCAAGAAAACATTTCTTCAGCCTTTTTTTTTTCCGAAAATAGATGAAGGTGCACTGATGGTCAACGTCCATAGCACTGCTATCCAAATCATTATTTTAGCACAGAAAACAGAAAAAAAATATTACAGTATACTCTTACAACATTCATACAAGAAGGCAATACATCATACTATAGGAAGAAATACAAAATTCACAGTCAAACAGAATAATACTGCTGCTGCTGTCACGTGCACCTCAATGAGCTGACGTACCTTGAGTATCCATACTGGTCGGTGACTACTTTGGCTCCTTTGCATGAAGGGTACTTCTTAAAAACTTGATGCAGCTGGAAGTCATCTATCTCAGAAGCCAAGTCGCCCACAAAAACTGAGAACTCTGGCCTGAGAGAAGCAAGATCAAATATTCTTACTCAGTATGATAGACTGATATGTTGACTGCTTTAGCCCACATCCCACTTAATAAGGACTGTTATGCAAGTTATCCTTCGTATTTAAACAGGAAGTGTACTGGAAGCTGGATAATTTACGGAACAACTTTGTTCACTTTTAGATCATAAAATTGTAATTGCCCATTTCCTACCTATAATACAATCTGGACCCCCTCCCATGATGCATGTCACCCTCAGCTTTCACTGTTTATACAATGAGGGCCAGAAGTTTATGGACAACATTTCTTTGGTCACGTTGCTTCTACACACCACCACAGTGGATTTTAAATTAAGCAATCAAAATGTGATTGACGTGGAGGCTTTCAGCTTTAATTCGAGGTGTTCAAGTGAAGTGTTGTGTTAATTGCTTATGAATTACAACCATTTTACTATATACCTATAGTATCAATTTTAAAATCCTAGATGACTTCCTTCTTGAGTTATTGCATTCACCAGATTTTTTGACCTCAAGGTCAAGGTCAGAGGCCTTAATTTGAAACTCCTACGGTGCTTCGTTCTCAGGGTGGGTGGCCCATGTTGCCCACCCACCCACCTGGCAAGGTGATGGCAACACCCCAGCAGCCTTTTATGGCTGAGGGTAAAACAAAATAAATCAATAGAAAACTGTTATTGTCCAAAAATGTATGGACCTGTATGCCACTGCTGCATGTCATTAACTTCTATCTTCTCTCTGTTCTCATTTATTTTTTGCCCCGATTGCCGTCCGTTGTTTTCGTTCCTCTTTTCTGTGCCGTCTCTTCCTCCAGCTAGACAAGTTAGCTGGAGGAACTAAATTCTACAGAAAACTGCCTCCAAAAGTTTGGAGTTATGTAGCAAACAAAGACTGAATGGAAGTAAAGCCTTACCCTGCTTCTGGCCGTTTCCCATAGGTGGCATAGTTTAGCTTAAACTTCCGGGGCTGCACAAAGGAAGAGAAAGAACACACACTAAGCTAGGCAGACACACCAAAGACATGTAGTATAGCACTGATATTGCTGGAAATAAAAAGTGGAGTTACTATGGTTGTTATTTGGGTTTACATACCTCCACCACCCAGACCAGCCTTTAGCCCATTCCTCAGTTAGTTCCTACCAGAGACTCTATTCACCAGCTTCAAACAAAGTACATTCATGTACAAGCCTCTTAGCCACCTTCAGCAGCAGATACAGCCCAGTGAACAGGGGAGCCCAGTAGCTTGGCCAGCCCACGGGGCCAAAAGCATTTCAAACCAAGGAGCAAGCAGCTAAAGCTCACAACTTCCCAAACCACTTGGAACTGAAATTTGAAAGATGGGATGCCTTTTTTTGTCTTGCATCACCAGACTTAACTGGACCAGCCGTCTCTGCAGTTAGTATGAGACAGCTGCACTTAACATGATGTTTAACTAGTTTTGCTTCTTGATAAAACTGGTTTAAACTGACAGGGAAATCCTCACAGTGACAGCACTAAGAGCAACAAAAATCTGGTGTGTTCACAGAGACAATAACAACAGGATGTTAAACTGACTCCTAAGCACCTAACACTGTGTTTCTGTCCTAACAAAGCAGGACCAAGACTAGTTGAGCTCCACTATCCACAGATCAACAGTTAAGTACTGTTTGATAATTCTACTGAAAAAGGAAGGCGGTATTACATGTCAACAATATTTTTGTATTTATGATGAAATAATAATGATGAATAATATATGTGAGTAAATATCAACTGCACTACAGAACTGACCGGGTTTGATCCAGGAACCAGTTTCCCGTTGAGTCTCTGGACACACCGCTCCACACTCGCTTCATCTGCCAGCTCCACAAAACAGTATCCTGCTGAACCGCTGCACAAGAGAACAGAACCGGTAGCTACTTTTAGTGTTGAACGAGAAAGAGGCGGGAAAAACGCAGACAGATCAGGCATAACATTATGACCACTAACATATGAAGTGAATAGCACTCATTATCTTTTCATCATGGCACCTGTTGGTGGGTGATATATTAGGGAGCCACTGAACATTTTGTCCTCAAAGTTGATGTGTTACAAGCAGGAGAAATGGGCAACGCTTAGAAATTGAGAGAGTGGAGTAATGCTTTGTGCAACGTTCTTCGGGGAAACTTTGGGTCCTGCCATCCATGTGAATGTCTCTTTGACACTTGCCGCCTATCTAATGAGTGCTGCAGACCGTGTGCAACCTTTCATGGTAACTCTTTTTCCTGATGGCTGTGTGGCTATTTCAGGAGGATAATGCGCCCTGATAACAGGAACACAGCAATGAATTTGAGGTGTTCACTTGGCTCCCAAATTCCCCAGATCTCAATCCAATCAAGCATCTGTGGGATGTGCTGGACAAACAAGTCTAAGTTCTGCAAGTTGTGAGGTGTGGCCTCCATCATTTAAAGGATCTGTTGGTAACATCTTGGTGCAGATACCACAGCACAACTTTAGTGGTCTAGTGGAGTTAATACATATACATTTAGGCTGATATATGTATCCTACCCTGTTATCCTGTGAGTGATGATCTTGACCCCAAATGGAGACTCTCCCATAGCACTAAAGGCCTGTTTGATGAAGTTCTCATCCATATATGGGTCGAGCTACACACAAATACAAAGAAACATCATATGCACCACATTAGGTTCTGTGCAATATAATACAATGCATGTTTATGATTTACTGTATGTTATTACGCAGTAATAAAGCACAATGCAACAAAGCATGGCTCTTTGTTCTAAGGCTACGTTCACACTGCAGGCGAAAGCGTATCAAATGCGACTTTTTTGACCCTATGCGACCCATATCCGATCATGGTATGACAGTGTGAACGGCACAAATCCGATATTTTCAAATCCGATCTGGGTCACTTTCGTATGTGGTGCTGAATCCGATACATATCTGATGTTTTAGAAAGCGACTGCTGTTTGAACGGTCATGTCGCATTAAATCCGTCTTTTACGTCACTGACACAAGACAGATGCCAATTATCAGCGTCAGAGAAGACATCGTGAACGCTTCCTGGCCATCCAGTGTAGATGTCAGTGAAACTGTTGGGAAGACAACGTTGGAGAAACGTGAACATTTTATTTGTACTGTATAATCTGCAGATTCTGACAGAACTCTGCAACTATCCTTGGAAGCACCGCTCCTCTCTAAAACAGCAATAAGGATCATTATTAGGCCAAATGTAAATAACAAAATAACTTTATAACTTAAAGCAAAACTGGGAAACGTAAAGTCCGAAACAAGTCTTTACATTAAGGGCCATCAGTCAAACAATGCTGTTTGCTCTGGGTCTAAACAGAGCGCGTCGTGTGTGACGTCTTCTTTTGCGCACGCGGGCCGCTTTGAGGGTTCACACTAGAGCGCGTTTGCTGTCACATTTTATTTGTAGTGTGAACAAGCAGACAAAAAAATCTGATTTGATCAAAAAATCGGAATTGAGCATTAAGACCTGCAGTGTGAACGTAGCCTAACTGATACTTGTTTCTACTACAGAAGCTACTACAGAATATTTAGTAAAAATAACCAAACGCACACAAATTAAACCTCATTTTAGCATTCCTATGTAATTAAGCGGTTTCGAAATCACATGAGAAAATGCACAACTAACATGACTGACAAAAAGCGACACATTTAGGATTTTGATGTCGCCGAAACCCACAGCAAAAGTCACAACGCACAACCAATAAAACTGATTAAACTTCCTATAATTTATAATCTTTATAATCTCTTTCTGCTATTTGCACATTTTTTACTGTCAATTTCTAAGTTAATTTGTAAATTTTTGTAGTAACCTGTAAATTGTAAATACTGTAAAACTTTTTTCTGTCATTTAATGGTCGGGCATTGCACAGCTACAAGCATTTCACCCCCATGTCATACTATGTATGGTTGTGTGTGTGTGTGTGTGTGTGTGACAATTAAAATTTGAATTTGATCGATCATCTGTGTGTCTTTAGCACAGGCACAGCGCGCCTCCAGACCGAGGTTGTTTTTTTGTTTTGTTTTTTTCAAACTAAAAAAAAAAAATTGTCCTTTCGCTTAACCCTATACCAACTTTGAGTTTAGAGAATAATTTTGTGTGTGGCACTTTTTACGGCTTAATCTTTGTTGGCGTTATATTTAAACTTTAATGATTAGCTCGCATCACTTGCTAAAGCTCGCCACAATACGAGGAGGAGCCTGGCCACAGACAATAACGTAGACATTAGAGTTGTTTGATGACTTATCGTCGTTAATCGTTAATATGTGGTATTATTGAATTATGTTACACCAAATCTTTTCAAACTGTGTACACTGGAAGACAGTTTAGTCCAACATTTTACAAGTAGTAGGTTACCCTAACTCAACCTAGCTAGCAGTCGCCACACATAGCTAAGCTAAGATCACACACAGAAACATGGATTTCAAACATACATCACCCATCCAGAGACTCGTCTGTCTGTTGAACATCATGGATGCGAGATAAGATGGTAAGAGTATATATTCGTGGTACAAAAAGCAAATGTTTTGTTAAATATTAAAGTTATCTACACGGTCACACTGGACACGTCCATTCGTTGTTCCACTTCCGCCTTAGCCAGCAGACGTGTGCTCCGGTCTTTTCAAATTAAAAGTCTCACTCGAAACTATTGTAGCTGGCGTAGACCATAGGTCGAAATAGTCAGAATTGGGAAATAAGTCAGATTAATAATCACACAAATACATGTGCCTTGAGTAATTTATATTGACATTTGGTAGCATTTCGAGGTCTACAAGGTGAAAATAAATATATCAAGGCGTCGGACATGTGTGATATGGACGCATTGCGCAGGCCAAAAGTTGGTCCTCATAAAAAAAGTTTTGTCACACTTTCCTCGCTGGAATATTTCATATTTTATTTTCATAACTGTATTTATTACAGATCCGTCCGAGTTAACTTGACATGCAGCTTAAAAACAACCAGGTTCCACCGAGATTTGAACTCGGATCGCTGGATTCAGAGTCCAGAGTGCTAACCATTACACCATGGAACCACCACGCCTGAAACCAGCGATGTATTCAAACACTTTTTCTTCTTTCTATCTGAATTTCTTATGTTATTAAAACTCTACAAAAGTGCTATTTTTATATCATGCTTGAACCGTTTCAGTGCTACCATGTGTCTGCTACAGTAATATGAAAGACTACGCAGCCCATTCCTTCATGCACACATATGCTTTATTGAGAATTCACAGCAAAAGAATGATTAATCACTCACAGAGCAAAGCACCTGGCAGTAACCCTCACTTCATAGCCTTTAAATAGCACACCAACTTTCATTAATTGCTTCTGATTTAGTTGTCCACTACCCTTTCATGTAAAAAGCCCCAGACGACACTGGAATAAATATGCCACCCAGCTTCCAAATTCAAAGAAACAGTTTATTATTATTGCCCTTATGTGCTGGTTAGAGGCAGAGTGAGTGGTCAGGTTAACCACACAACTGATTTGACCTCTGTATGGCTGGAACCAGAACGATTTAAACAGGTGTCAGAGTCCTATAGAAGACACAGTATTTAAAACCAGTAAACTGAAGTGGCTATCAACTCATTGCTACCCCACTCCAATCACAAGTCATTTGTTATTAGTTTTATTTTGAATAAAATGCGAATCCCCCGTCCGAACCAAATGCAAATTGAGCCTACTCTTGTTAGAAAGGCAGGGACAGCCAGATAACCACACAGAATAAAACAAAACAAATTCAAGATGAGTAGGCTCTGTCTATATTTTCACACATGAAGTTCCAAGGTTTTCTGGTTCCAAACAAACAACATATCATCACAACTGGTTCACATTCAGTCAAGGCCAAGATATCTGGGAATTTACTTTCCATTTTTTAACCATTTGGGAAGAGAAAAAGATTTAACGCTTGAGTAAATTTAAAAAAAAAATTAAAAAAAATAAAAAAAAAAATCTACTGCAGACTTTATGCAGAAAAAATCTTCACCTCAGAAAATCAGCTCAGGATATTTTCCACAGTTGTACGTTCTTATATGTAGCACACATGTGTTCTTGTGTTAAAATGACTTTAGATTTCTTGCAGCTCCTTATGGAGCCACCAGCTTAGAAAACAGTTCTCACACAAAAGCACAAAGTAAGGCAATGTACAGCACTCACAAAAACACAAACACAAAGAAACATTACCCAAGTACTTGAAAAGTCTCTCTAATCCCTCTTAAACTGCCTACAGAGAATGACGCTTGGTATATCAACCGATGTTAGCATAGAAACATTCATTGACAGTCTAGTTTAGTGCAGATCAAACATACTCAAATCAGGTACAATGGAAATTTGTCACACTGTATATTTTACACTTAGCAAACCCAACATCTAACAGCCTTCAAACAGCTGCAGTACCATCAGTCTGTAACAGACCAATCCCACCATTGAACTTTTGGAACAACCAAAAAGGTCCCAAGTCAAACTAAAGGAACAGGTCACTCACAAGCTCAAGACACATCCTTGACTTTGTATTTCGCTGGGATTTTTCACAATGTAGCATTATTTCACAGTGAAACAGTCCAGCTTCAGGGGTTATAGAAATATCAGACAGACGGTACAGAAAGATTTCAGAGCAGTAAGCAGGAAGAGGTTCAACATTTTCAGTATGATGAAGTACTTAGAGAATTAAAAGGCTAATCAAAATTCAAAACCATGCACATGGAGTCAGTGTACAGTTTAGCATCCACCAAATCTGGCACCGGCATTTCAGCAGTTTTTCCCGTCAATTAATTTTCCAAGTGTGTAGACTGCACAGTAGCAGAAATTGATTTCAAACTGGAGACAATATACATCAGTCCATCTCGGGTTGTTTTACATACACATCTGTGAAATACATTTCTCTATGAAAGGTTTTTTAGAAAACTTACATTTAGCTGATGGCAACATGACACCACTGAAACACACGATTGATTTTCTTGTGATGGTCTGCTTTTAAATTGATGTCAATGATTTTGACTGAGCTTATGTGGTGGGACTTATACACTGCTCTCGGCAGAGGTGAGATCCCCTTGCTGTATAATCTGTAGTCTTTAGCTTTGATGTTCTGCTCATGTATGTAAAACGGTGGCGGTGACGCTGTGTGAAGTAGCTGAGAAGGTGCTGATTGACATCACGCCAAGTCTGACTCATGTATTTGCAGGAATCTGAAGATGAATGCAGAAATATAGGAACTTTTGCATTATTTTAGCTGATTAAAGCTCCCATCACTGAAAGAGAAAGGAAGGACATCATGTGGTGTGGGAAAAAGTCCCTTTACTGTACACATTTAAAAATAATAATCCAATTTAAATCTGGTATGGTTGTTCAATCTTGCAGTCATATCAGACTCCCATACTCTCTGGGAGTTCATATTTGGACTTCACAGAGAGCAAACATCACAACCTGTGTCGAAACGACCAAACCTTCATGCAGCTCTCAGGATGAATAGAAACAGGCCGTGAGTCACAACTCGCAGACTAAAAAGCAGCTTTCAGTGTCCAAGCCCAAAGGTGGTCTATCAGGTCAGGAGCATGCTACATCATCAATTTGTATTTGTCCCAGGATCAGACCGCAAATAGCCTTTTGATTTTTATAGGAGTAGAAGCAGACATTTTGGACTACATCTTGTGAAATACATGTGCTGACTGACTCATGACTGAATATATTTTACAGTGTAGCTGAGATAGGCTGCAGCCCTCCCACGACCCTGACAAGGATAAGCGGAAGAGGATGGATGGGTGTATATATTACAAGAGACCCTGGACTACAGTTTGATAGACCTGCAGCTCAAGTGTGATCAAGAACAGCAAAGTAAACTATTACACCAAGTGAACTGTGATGTGTTCATATAACATAGGGTAGTTAACCCCATATTACAGTGGAAGTTTATGATATGAAGACATATGGAGTGTATTTGCCCAGTCTCAAATAATACTACTATGGTACTATTAGTACTACTACAACTACTACTACTAATAATAATAATAAGGAGGGGGATTACTCAATCTTGATGAGTCTTCTAGTGTGCTTGCCTGTAACATGTTCTTTTCTTATTCTTGTTTTCTCTTCTGATTGTTGTGATAAAGACGATGAACACCAGAGATGTTCCTCTGTGGGTTTTGTTGCAGTGTTCAGTGTTGTGCTCCTCAGTTTGGGGGGTGGGGGGTTGTTTTCCACTGTATGTCCTTGTATGCAAGTTCCTGACAAAAGGAAGACATGTCGGTTCTCCACGCTGCAAGAAAGTATGCTTTCAGAGGAGTGAGTATTCAGAGCCATTGTGCCAGCTGTTGCAGTTTCCAGTCAGAGCCAATTTGGCTCCACAGTCCTGCTCTTTTGTCCATGCTGGTAATTGTGACTCCAGTGCAACTTGATGGTAGATGTTTGGTGTCCCATGATGATGAAATCATGCAGGCCTGATTATGTTTCCAGCCCACTCTTGCTGGCTGCTGTGTCACCCTAATCAAACCACCTATGGCCCTGTCTCCGTGTGTTTCACTGCTTGTCATTGTCTGTGTTACCTCGTAGTCTTTTCAGTAAGGCCTCGTGATCTATACCTACACTGGCCACCAGTCCTCCTTCATTTTCTGGAGCTCCTCTGTAGTCGATGTTCTCTCCCTTTAGAGTTGTCATTTGGCCCCCTACAATCACAGTGATCACATGATTGAAATGGTCATTGGACAACAATACAGCTGCATTTAGTATTTCATTTCTTTTGAAGTATCTGTTTAGGTGTAGTTAAGCCAACATGCAGCCTAAGGTGAAACTGTTACTTTCATTAAGGAGGCTGCATGATTGGTTCAGTTTGCTGTTTGGATTGTCCAAAATATTATGGACAGTTATATAAAAATAGAATAATGTATTAAATCTTTTCAAATGAAACTGGAACCAGAAGCTTCTTGACGAGGACTCGTGCTTATTGTGTAGTGATCTTTTTAGCCTCGTCTGAGACGTACCATCTCACAATGCTCTTGTTAATTTCATGAAGTGGGAAAACAGGACAGGCTGAAAAAAATCTTTGCTACGTTACCCAGTTCAGTCAGTAGTGCAGCACCAGCACAGATGTCCCACTTCTTAATAACGGTGGTGTGGACGTAAACATCTGCCTCCTCTGTAAGGCTTGTCTCACTTGAATGTGTGTCCAGCAGTGACAGCACTTTGTATCCTGAGAAAGACAGAAATATTAAACCATGTTAGCATCCTCATCCGCCATAGCTGAGGTATGACATCTTGTACTGGTGTTTGAAAGCAGGAAAAAAGGAAAAATTTTAAAATTTAAAAACATACATTAGGGGAAAAAAAGCAACAATAAAAACACACTGTGCAGTGTATTTTCTTAAATTATAGAAACTAACTAACTGACTGCAACACAAAGTCTTTGTGTGAATGGAAAATGGATTTGAAAACTAGACATTTAGTGCAATTAAAGCCTTTGACTTTTAAATATTAAATAAATGTAAAGGACCACTCACCTGCTCCACCTGCTTCTATGATTGTTGTGCTGTTTCCAAAAGCATTCCGAATACGATTTTTAACTTTTCCAGAGTGAGAACGTGATACTATCACTTTCTTAGGGCTGGCGTTGTAGGATGAGCGGCGATTCACATTTGACCCATGACCTACGACCGCCCAGGCTGAAGGAATGATGAAAAGTACACAGAGAGACGGAAGAAGCTGTAAATGTCTCTTTTTCAGAGAGAGAAAAAGTCTTTTACATTTAAAATAAATAAATAAATGTTCAAATAAATGTTTGCAAAAAACCCCAAATACATTTAAAGCAATTTGGCCCAAAGTTACACATGTTTTTTGTATATGTTCAACTTTTCCAAGTGATTGACAAATGCCAATATGCAGGTGTGTGCAGTGTAATAGTGGTGCTCTGAATACAAATAAACACAGTAAGTCTTCTGGATTATTTTGGCTTTAAAATGGTGTATGCTGCTCATTGCATTAGCAGCTGGTGAATGTTTAGAAGATAAAGAGGGAGATCTGTTTTTAGGAGCTGAGACACGAACACAGAGGCTTCAAAATGCAGAGCAAGAAGCTTTTTTTTTTTTTTTAAACGTACAATGTATGCACAAAGTGTATCGGGTGTTCGGTGCCTCACAGCAAAATAGCCAAACTATTAACGAAGGTGACGCCTCGCAGACATCCATCAGATAGAGCTGCCTGTGCCTTCAACTGTCAGTCCAAGCAGCCATGCCCCTAATAACAGTAGTCCTTAAGAAAATCCAGAGGTAAGTTGTAAACATATTCAACCCTGTACAGCTGCTGAAGTGAGAAATATCCACTGACAGCACAACAGGTTTTTATACCAGCCTATTAAAAATTCTTTATGGCCAAATTGGGCATTGTAACAGGGAAGTCTACAGAGAACGTGATACTTTTAGAGCCAGCCTCTATTGGCCAAGCTCCAAAGGAAGAGGAACGAATGGTTTCCGGCACTTGACATTTGATTAACTGTGTAGCACCAGAATTTGCTGCTTCTGCACCGTAACACAGCAACTGCGACCCAGTTGTGCTTTACAGTTTACTTATTTACCAAGATGACTTCCCAAATGGGAAGACCAATAACTTAGAAAAAGAAAACGCCCCTGAAAACTCACCAAGTGATGGACTTGGCCAATCACCCAAGAAGCTGACTTCGCTCAACAATGACCTTATATTATTGGACTGGACGTGTAACAATAAAATGTGGAGCCTTGTTTAATGTGAAAGCGGCTGAAGCACTTAACCTTACCAGTGAAGCCAGCAAAGGGCTGGTGTACAACTCCAATCACAGGTTTACCATCTACAGCCACACACACCATGGTGGTCACATATTTCACCAGATTCTCTGTGGACAGATGAGCAAAGAGGCAGAATGAGGATAAGACAGAAACGGATAAAAGGACATCTTAATCTAGAATAAAATGCATGAATCACAACAATAATTTATGCTGTTGTTAAAACCTAAAGGGTCCCGTGGCAGTTTAAATGTTTAAGCTTGATATACAAGCGTTTGAAAATGACTCTCTCTGGCTTTACTTTTTCCACAGAAATGTTCCTTAATAACACAGTTATGGATCCCAGCACAATACAAGTATCACTTTCATATTACATTTGCATGGCACTGAAAGCCTTTCCGCAGCCTCACATGCTACTTCTTAAGAAATCAACATGCTTCAGTTTAGAACACGTCACTGTGGCCGGTGGAAACGTTGGACGTCGGCGACTCATTGTCAGTCACCTAAATCAACGAATCATCTCTAAACACACTTCTGCTTTAATTACCGCCCACTGCACGCTTTTCAAGCGTACAGCAACCAGCATACTAATTTTAAACTAAAGTAGGTCATGTGCACAGCCTGTCACCCACAGAGACTCAGTATGCGCATACATAAGGACACGTTCACAGAGTCAGTCTCACAAATACACATCAGCACCCAGCGTGTTCCTCCATCTGGGAGGCTGCCAACGAAACAGGCCAACATTTAAACTGTTACCCGGGTACAACATGAGAAAGAATGCTAATGACTTGATATATTTTACAAATAAATTATTATTCAATTTTAATCTCATTTTAATATAAATTATTAATTTATATTAAAACGAGAATGCAGCGGAGTGTCTCCTGCTCTTTATTAATAAAGAGGTCAATTGTTGTTATATAACACTGTTTTATATAACAATACTGACTGTAAAGACATTTTATCAAGATATATTTTTCTTTATTTAACAAATAATGAGCTTTAGAATAAACCAAAACATCTCAGTTGTGCAATTCTGAGCATGTTCAATGGTCTTGTGTCGAGGAAACAAACAGATCTTTACTGAACTTGTGTAACTGGATTTCTTTTAATCAATTTCCAACAAATGATTTTATACAGTATTGTGCAAAAGACTTGAGCAATCCCTTATTTATTTGTCTTATGTTCTCTTGTCCACACCATGCCAAAATACACCACGTTTCCATCTAACAGCACTTTCAGAATCCTCTTTTTGGTGCAGAAATACTATTTAATGCCTATGAAAATATATTTATTATTTTTGCAGATTCAATTCAAGAAATGGGTATTAATTACATGTTTTCGAGACAGGGTTACTGCACCGAGCGCTCCAATTACCATGGACTACTGTTGCCTTCCCCCTCCACATCTTCTCGAGCCTTTCTCTCAGTATTTCTCGAGCGTCTCGTGTTCTTTCTTCCTGATGTTGCTGTCATTAAGTATTGCTACATCTATCACTACAGCCGTCTTCCTCTGCTTGTCCACCACTACTATGTCCGGTTGGTTAGCCAATCCGTATCTGGAAGTCCCACAGGATCTTAGCTCGGCCATGCCCAACCACCCTAGAGTGCGTGTCCCATTTTGAATAGAATAAACAGACACACACAAACCCTCTATACACAAAATAAGAAAAACCTCACTGAGAGCACACAAGCTGCCACACTATTAGTTGAATATACCATTCTCCTGTGGAACTTCAAATATGATATCAGTATGAGATGAGGCTGGCTGAGCGTCAGTGATATGCACACCTGTGTATTCCTGTGTCGCGTCTAGGGGATCGATCCACACAGTAATGCTCCCGACTGGAATGTCACTGTTCCCCTTAAACTTCTCACTTATTGCACCTGGAATGTTCTGGCTCCATTGTATTGAATTATCCTCCATGTTGTCGTGTTCTTCACTGTTCACCTAAAAACAAACACACAGAGAGGGAGATTAGTCCCAGTTTGTGATTTAACTCCCAGATTTGTGGAGCCGCTTATAAATGAGAGCCCTCACCTGCCAACAAATACAAGGCAAGATAATTTGTGTTTTCCCAGGAGATTTCAAGGCAGCATGCAGAAGTAAAGAAATCTGGGCTCACCGTAACTTCAGGGAATGTGTTCTTCAGTAGGTAAAACATCTTTCTGTGAGACTGCAGGTCGCCCATAGTGAGTGGATCGTTAGCTCCTTCCTTTGTTTTGCCCTTTGATTTCTCCTGCAGGACATTTTCTTCACGCACCTGCTTTACCTAGAGAGATTTACAAAGCAAAACAAAGCTCACATTTTCACCAGCTAATGATGGCTGTGTGTGGCTTACTTTTCTCTATAAATTCATTCATTATCCAGTTTATTCTACACTTTGCAGACGGTTTGCTTGATATCTGTGAAGGAGTCGTTTAGAAAGGTTTTTTCTTTTGAAACATAAAAACATCAATATTTAACTACAATCGGAGATTGACACAAATTTGTCAGTGGTGAGAAATTTTATTTTCAGTCATATGGGGCTTAAATAAAATTGAACTCTTACCTCTTTGCCACCTAGTTCTGCTGCCTCCACTGAGACAGCCAACAGGTCCCTCAAATCCACTGTTCTTCTCTGCCTGCATGGATAAATGGACAAAACAAGGATCGTTAGCTTCCCAATGAACTTTTCCTCACAGCTAACCTGCACAGCTAATGTATGAGCCTTATCGGGTTTTATATGATGCTAGAATTTCAAACTCAATAATATTTAGTAGTACTTTTGATACTATGGGGAAAGGTTTGAGCTCATCTCGAAGTAATAGCAGTAATGACAAGTACATCATTTCTTGACAAAGTAAGCTTGTTAACTTTTATCAAATTTTCCCAGTTACACGTTAGTTTTACTCAGCTACGTATTTAGGATCACGTTTGGAGGTTTTAATCATTTCATTACAGATCATGACAGTAAATTATATTTTAGAACCTACTAATAAACAAAGGGTACAGCAAACAATACAATACCTAACACATCCAAATCATTTAATTATTATGTGTGAGTGTGTGAATGGGTGGATGACTGGATATGTAAAGCGCTATATAAATACAGGCCATTTACCATTTTTTTACCATTATAAAAGAGCAGCACTATGAAAATATTAAAAATGAACTTTGCATAAAGTGAGCTTATGCCAAAATAAAAACAACTGAAAAAAAAAGAAAAAAAGTTCACACTGCTCTGCCTCAGTCGCAGCTCTTCAGGCCTCAAACAGTCTGATTTGACTGCTCCGTTCTGGATTTCACTCTTTGGTCCTCCACACAGCCAGCCATGTGTCCGCTCTGCCACAGCTCAATATGCAAACCATTCAGCCTGCAATATTTATTGATCTTTTATCCAACTACAGTCTGGTAGCCACTACCTTAATGACAATGATTAATGTTGCTATTGGGTGATCGCTAATAAAAATTCACACGCACACCAGCCAGGTTGACATTTCTGGTAACTATTTAATAATTCAATGTTGTTGAAATGGGAGCTTGAATGACCTCTGACATTTCACTCATTTTCAGTCCAGTATTTGAACCTGATCATTGTGAGATGAATACGTTTCTTTCTTTCTTAAACCACTTAACACTGACATATAAATCATCCACACATAAAAAAGGCATCCAGCTCAAGTGATGAGCCAGCGTTCTGCCTACACATGAAAGACAACTTAGCAAAGAGCCAATTTTAAGTTCTATTTAAGCACTTTATTAGCAGCAGTAAAATAAATCTCAAAAATACAGTTTACTCCAATTTCTTTAGTTGAAGTTACAAAAATACCCAAGATAACAGGTTGAAAGGCATCGAATAATAAAATGCTTATCAGCTTTTAGCTGAAAACCTGGACTATCTCTGCATGGTACGAAGTGCATCGTTAGCAAAATAATGTTGAGGAATCTAAACAAGTAGAGGACAAAAGAAAAAGTGGGCCTAAAAAATAAAGATAAGCAGTATCTTAAACTCTTTCATTTTTCAGCATGAAAAAGATGCCAAAGACTCTGCAAACGTAGTAAAAGAGTACCCGGATAGAAAAATGGACAAATGAACATCATCAATCATGGATTGGCATCCTTGGAGCTGGGGCTTAAACATTATTGACTCAGGGTGGGATGATTTTGACAAGAGAACGGAACAAAACGCAGCCAACATCCAAAGAAGAACTTTGAATGTCCTTCGACTACTTAAAGAAATTATAGGAGAGATTACCTAAGAGAGTTCAGCATTTCAAACTTTTTGAAATTACACAAACATGTTTTTGTTGTATGCTTGCATGTTTCAATAAATTGCTGCAGCTATTTAACATTTTTTTAGTAAGAAATGAAGGCTGGATCAAGACTTTTGCGCAGTACTGAATGTTATTCTTCATTTGCTGACTGGTCTTGTCAATAAAGAACTAGAAAGGGGATGACATAGCTTCATCTTAGCCTTGTGATTATAGGTGTGGGTATTTAGCCAAAGATTTGGAGATTTTAAAATGGGCTGAGGCAGTGTTTAGTTTCAAACAGTGTCACAGAACTACATCAAGGCTAGTCCTAGGCATTTTTTTAAACAAAACATACCAGTGCTATCACAGTATTCACAAAACCCACACTGATTACAGCCCTCTTAACTAAAGCCAGTTCTCTCTCTCTATTTTTTTCCCCCTAAACTACACAGAGTCGTTTAGAAAGGCATATTCATTCTGCAGGACAACAAAGCCAACTGCACAGGCAAAATCATTCAGAGTCAAGTTCAGAACAAAGAGCCCTGCCACATGTTGCATGTGCCTCACAAAGCCCTGCATCATAGTGGGGCTGCATGAAGTGACAGCCTTGAGCAGAACTAAATCCATTGAAACTGTGGCAAGTTATTTCCTTAACTTATTGAAAAATAAAGACACTTATACTTTAATTTTACTGCCTGAAACTGTCAAGTGTTACATGTAAATGTAAGAGTGATATGAGCCTGTGTTTCAGATTACCTGGTGACAGTGAGGTACCAACTGCTATCTGTTCTCAGAGTGGATGTTAGTGAGCTCTCCCTGTACGCTGCCAACGGGGAAGTCCAACCAGATTAACCTGTCACATATGTGCACCTTCTTCATTCTGACCAGATTTCAGCTCAACCATGAAGATTAACATCAGAGTTTGAGTTACAATTACATCAATAAACCTGAGACCATCTGCCAGAAGGTGTTAATAGGTTCCTTTCTAAGAAACCTTACAGGTAGTTTCCTTGTGAGGGAATGGTACATAAAACCACTGACACCTGCAGACGCCATGTATGATGTATTGTGCACGGTGCAGACATGTGACGGGTTAATCTGGTTGGACTGCCCCGCTGGCAGCATACCAGGAGCACAGATAGTTTAAAGCAGGGGTCCCCCAATCCCAGTCCGCGAGGGCCGGTGTCCCTGCAGGTTTTAGATCTCACCCTGGGTCAACACACCTGAATCACATGATTAGTTCATTACCAGGCCTCTGGAGAACTTCAAGACATGTTGAGAAGGTCATTTATCCATTTAAATCAGCTGTGATGGATCAAGGACACATCTAAAACCTGCAGGGACACCGGCCCTCGTGGACTGGGATTGGGCACCCCTGGTATAAAGTGTATGCTGCAGTTGTAGGGCTCACTAACAGCAGATCCCATACAAATGTGTGCGAATAAGAACGTCAGGGAGAGAATTTACTGAACTTTGGCGAAATTACGAACACGCATCAGCACAGTTCTTTAGCGTCATACTGTCACCAGATAAACTCGCGCGCTTCAGCTATTAACAAAGAATTGTGTCAGCTGACAAGAAAATAAATGCATTTTAGAGACATGTACATGAGAATAAAACCACAGACAGACACTCTACGAGCAGTGTCAAGTTTTATCACGTTTTACCACTTACTGTGTTGAGAGGGGAGTCTGGGACCTGAAGGCAGCCAGGCGGCTGGAGATGACTCCGGAATACAGGTGGTAGATGACACCGACTCCAAGGAGACAGAACACCGCCACACCGAGCGGTGACAACCGGATACCCATCGGAGCCATGGCTACACGGAGAGTCTTTTCGGGTTTTTTAGCCGGAAAATGATTACTCAAATCCAAAATAAAAGCACATAAGTGCTTACAGGAGCTAGCTGACGTGGCTGTCCCCCGCCGCCAGTCACGAAAACCTAGATCCGCGTTGCCTCACAACTGCCAGCTAATCTTCTGATAAACACGTCGACTGTGCTAAAACAAAGCTAGGAAACAAGCTGTCAAATAACCCAACACACTGGCTATTTTTTAGCAGCTGACTAGCCGTTTAGCATCGTCCGACATGTCTGAGAGAATTCACCCAAAAACGAGGCCACCGCTCCCGTTTAGAACGACATTCCGATTCTTGGACAGTTCCCCCGCTCCTGGTTCTCGCTGTTAACTAACTGAAACGAGCCAAGTGTTCACAGCAGAACAAACACACCTCTGTTCACTCATTTTCCCTATGCACCTACAGATGTCGCGACTGCTCACTTCCCTTCCGGGTTATTGCTGCTTTCGTCACTGCTGTCAGTTCTTCTGCGTCTTGACATTTTTTTTTTAAAACTGCCGTTAAACTTCCAGATAGCACTTATTTTTATTACTACTAAAATTCTTCCATTTAGAAAAAATACATTAGGATGATTAAAAAAAACTTACTATAGCCAATAAATATTAGATACGCTTTGGAAACCGATCTTTACCTAACAAAAAAATCATATTTTGTCACAAAAATGTTCATGATTTATGAAAATTATTAGTTTTTAATATTTTTACTAAAATTGGGTTCTTTTTTATCCTAATGCTATCCTAATTTGACTTCTTATGCATATTAGCGAGTTATAAATGCATAATATTGACTTTGCAAGCATATAGCTTTTAGGCTTGCAAAGTCTCTAATAAGTGACTTCCTTATTTCTTTTCTTTTTTAGGAGAAACTGGTTCCCTTTTTAGTTAAAGGTGAATGACATGCACTAAAAACAATATCTTCAGTAGACAAATTCACAAGTTTTATGTAACACTACACATACTGTGCACTGACAGTGACGGATGCGCCTACAGTATGTGCAAACCTCCCGTTTATTTTAATAAACGAATGAAAAAATAAACATGTTTATTATTTATCTATACTCTATACTAATTTATTTTACGAATCCAGATTACTATCAAAGTTGGCCAGTTGCTAGATTTATGTGGCCACAGAACAGTTTCCACTTTGCCTCAGTCAATTTTATTAACACAGCAGTGCTTTTGGATCATATTCATATATGGCTTCTTCTTTGCTTTAATCAATATATTTTGGTGCCACAGCAAACTGTGTTCACAGTTCTGGGATTACTCCTGAGTCCATGCACTAATCACACACACAAATTTCAGCCTAATTGTTGCGCACAGAGATTTCTCCAGATTCTGGTATATTTATGCACCGATATGAAAAAAAAATTTCAGTTATCACAATTTTACAATTAGGAAATGATTCTGAAATCATTCCATAATTTGTAAACAGTGTTCTTCCAACTGGTGAACCTCTATCCCATTCTTACTTCTAAGAAACAGATTCACTAAGATGCTCTCATTATTGTTTCTGACCTGTTAGTTGTATCTAGCGACCATCAAATTCAAACTGAGCTAATATTTCCCATGAAATGATACACGTACTGAGACTAAAATATGGGTTTGTCATTTTCAAATCATTGCTTGCTGTTTTTATTTACATTACACAGAAGATCATAAGTGAGAATCTCTGACTTTTGGATTTTAAAGTTCTGCACATGCTGAAATTGAACTTCTTGGCATCAAAAACAATGACATTATAGATTTATTATTATTTCATATAATGCCTCATTTGAACATGTACACCAAACCACCCCATAATAAGCAGCTGAACAGAATCAGTAAAAAGATATAAATATCTAAAAAAACTTGATACGAAGGACCACAAACATAGAGGGACGGCAGCATCAGTGCAGCCACAAGTATCTCTTGTCTCTGTTGTTTTGCCATCTGGCACAGATCTTACAGCCTCAAAGTCTTTTTGCTGTCTGCTGATAGTCTGCACATCTCCTCAGCCTCACCAGACCTGGGACTACACAGACATCCTTCGATGTCTGTGGTTCTTCTTAATCACTTTCCCTCTCTTCCTTGCTCTGTTGGCATTTTAACAGAAATGTGGTAACACTTCAGGTCCTCTTCAGACACCAAGTCGGGTGCACGGCTCATGAGGTCATGACCGCGGAATGACTTGGGGAAGGCGATTACGTCGCGGATGCTGGGAGCTCCGACTATTATTGAGACCAGTCGATCCAAACCTAGAAAAGGATAAAGAAATAAAGAGACAACTTGATCAATATACTGTTCAATATTGCACAATTTACTCTGAATTCACTGTTCAATTGTCCATGCAGGCTTCGCAATACATGCATTTTATACTAAGGACCTGGCAGAAAAAAGCTTGATCGTATTCAGTTGAATGGTACAGACAGATACATGTACAGCTGAAATGGGCTAATAGTAAGAGTCACACAAGTTCAGCACTGCTGCGCATGTGTCAAGTCACATCTTCCAAACCCAAATCATTTTGCACAATAACTGACTTGCTCACAGTTACTGAAACTCCATTCAGGCCCGGTGCTGCTCTGCTCTGAACATCTTATTCAGGTGTCACTGTGTGCCAGCTAATGACACAAACAGTGACAGTGTTGCCACCATGTGGTCAAACCAGAAAGTACAGCTTTCAACTTTATCATTTCTATTCACACACTTCACACAAAACAAATACCAAACAAAGAACCACAAGACTCACAAACTACAGAGCAGTTTGGATTGTGTCTCTGCAGCATGTCTTTTGTCCTGTGTCCCTCCCCTCCAACCTGTCACAGCAGATGACCGCCCCTCCCTGAGCTTGGTTCTGCTAGATGTGTCTTCCTGTTAAAAAGGAGCTTTTCCTTCCCTCTGTCACCAAGTGCTTGCTCAAAGGACATTTCAAGATTGTTGGGTTCTCTCTGTATTATTTTTTAGAGAGTATTTACAATATTAGGTGCCTTAAGGTGCCTGATGCTGTGATATGGCACAAAATATATAATAACAAAATTGGACACCCCCCCCCAAAAAAAAAACCAAAAGAAAAAAAACCAAACACACACAGTTAACTCCATATAACTGAAAAGACCAGCCTTAAATTATTCATTCACAAACTCGGATGCACAAATTGACCAGAAATTTTAATAAAAGTACCATCCAACTGTAAGTGTCTCTCCTTCTCTGTTCAGTGTACCAGTCTTAAAAATGCCAATACAAATTACATTAAACAACAGATAAGGAAAAAAAGGAAGTATAAGAAAAATGTTAACTCTAAGTTTGAACAACAAACATTCTGAGAAATCTCATACAGTTATGAGCTAAAAAATAAAAATCCCACAAATGAATTATAAACTGATCCATCCTTATTGTCTTGGTCCAGGGGCCTGTGCTTCGTACGTCGCTTACTACATCCAAGATCAAATCATCGCGCTAACCGTGAGCTCGCTAATCCGGTTCCCCGAACACACCTGCTGTTGACGATTACTACAGCTGGATGAAGTAATGCGCGATCACTGGGTGTCGTAAAAGGGGCTACGCATCGATAGCAGAAACAGTGATCGGCAACCCGCTGATTGGTCGGCGAAAATGTCGAAGGGGCGTGCTCGGTATTTTCCGGCAGCAGAGCAAGAACTCATGAGTGAGGGATTTCAGGAGTTTCAGAGTTTAATTAAAACGCAAGAGAACACTGCAAAGGCTGCAAAAGCAAGGAGAGAGGGCTGGCAGAAAGTTGCTGACAAATCAAACTCGTAGGTAATTTAATAATAATAATAATAATGGATTGGGTTTATATAGCGCTCTCCAAGGCACCCAAAGCGCTTTACGATACCACTATTCATTCACTCCCACATTCACACACTGGTGGAGGCAGCTACGGTTGTAGCCAGGCTGCCATATCGCGCCATCGGCCCCTCTGGCCAACACCAGTAGGCGGTAGGGTAGATCTATCATATGACACTATATTGTCCAATATCATATGGCATTATATTATATCATAATATGTTATATTATATCCCCTTTCACATTAGAGCCACAACAGGACCCACAAGAACATGGGAACAAGTAAAAGTGGAATACAGGAGTATTCTACAGAATGGTAATATTTATCTCTTAGATTGCTTTTCGTCTCTTGGCAAGGTAATACTGGCCTGTAATACTCTGTTAGTTTGTTCATAACAGCAACCAAGAAAAGGGCAGAGGAAAAAAAGACAGGTGGTGGTCCTGCACCCCCTCGTCAACAAGTTGGTTAAGTAAATAATACCCTCACGGGAATATCGATATCTCTCAATGAGCACACTGTCGCGCTGAGCTAAAGGATCCTGTCTATCCCGCAATATACGCTGAATTCTGAGGACTCTCCTTATCAATCTTGCACCTTCCGCAATGGGTTGCTCGCGTATACGGACAGGCTTCCCAAATCCACCTTCGCTTTTATAGCCGTGGTCTCTCATCTTGATTACACGAAGTAATTTACAATTGCTACTCTGAAATATGAATTACATCTGTAATAATCACATACATGTAATAGAATGTTAATAGTACATTTCCCTTTTTTAGGAAATGACCTGTATGTATCTGTGTGACATCAATACAAGGATCAAGTGCTGCATTATCTTTAGTTACATTGATGTTATTTATTTATGGTGAAACAGTGGTGGAATATCGCTGTTGCTTTCGTATAAATGAAGCGGACATACCTGCGTGGCCGCGATCTAATCCTGTTTACATAAAGTAAACCTGCTCCCGAGCAGGTTTACGCTTACGGCTCTGTTGCTATGACAGCAAGTCCCGGATGAGCTTCGGGGAACCGAACGATCCAGGATCACGCGAAATCGTCAACAATCTAATCCAGCTAACTTACTTAGCGAGGTACGAAGAACGGGCCCCAGCACTGTAAATAATTATGTGGACTTTAGCTGCTGGTGTTGTAGCACGAGACAGTGGTTTGTGGGCTGAAGAATGACCTGCCTAATGAATGGCATGGGAACACTAATAATTACCCAGTTAGTGCTATAGTGGGGATTTATATACAACTAATGGAGAAACATGTGTAACTAAAATCAAGCATGTTGCCATGGATATGTGTTAGTGCTAAGGGCAATTCAAGAAAATACACTGATCTCTTTTCAGTGGTTAGGGAAACTGGACCGCCTACAAACAGTATTTAGAGTGAAAGCAATGATATCAGGTTGATACTGTGTGGTTAGTAAAAACCCAGTGTATGCACACATGTAAGTCATATACGAGCTCAGTGATAAATCGAGCAGAGTTGAGCTCACCCAGAGCAATGCCTCCATGAGGCGGCGCTCCTGAATCCAAGGCCTCGAGGAGGTGGGAGAGAAGTCCGGGGTCCTCCTGAAATACAAAAACAGTTGGAAACAGTGTTAACACTGAAACGTCCCACTCTTTCATAAGTGAAAGACTGAACTGCACCAAGATGGAGGAAGCCACTGACCTTAAGGACATTCTTCAGTACATAAAACTGCTCTGAGGCTTTGTGGATGCGAATGGAGCCTCCTCCGATCTCACAGCCATTTAACACCAGGTCATAGTGCTGACCACGAACCTGTGAAATACAGAATTTACAAACAGACGATACATCCTGCATTTTTCTACATAATTAAAAATAACTAATAAAGTACTACACGAGTACCTTATGTGGATCAGTATAGAGTAACCGTGTGTCCTCTGGCACTGGTGCAGTAAATGGATGATGAGCTGATTCCAGCTCCTCTGGATCATCTTCTTTGGGCAAGAAGAGAGGAAAGTCCACGACCCACAGGAAGTGGAAGGCTGAGGGGTCACGCACGACCACACCATGAGACTCCAGGAGCTTTGCACACTGCAGGCGAAGATGACCCAGCAATGGGCACTGAGAGCAGAAAAGAGAGTCAGATGAAGGGAGCGTTTGTATCAGCTCTGTGCTTCTTTGTTTGACAGCTGACTCAAACCAAGCCTCTTACAACAGTGTGGTGGGAGCCTGCTGCTATCAGAAGCAGGTCTCCTGGCTTGGCTTCAGTCCACTTCAGCAGCTCGTCTGTGACAGACGAAGACAGCAGCTTCTTCAGGGGAGACTTCAATGTCCCGTCTGCTCTGACCAGCACCAGGCTCAGCTCCTTAACGCACGAGGAGAAAACACAACTTGTGACTTTCGACTAGTGTTTGTAACACACAAGTGTTTATCTCAGAACAACGTGAGGCGTAAAAGAAAGAAAAGGATAAGAGACCTACCTGTCCAAACTGAGTCTTGGCTATTTGTTTCAGTTCTTCCAAATCCTTCCCAGTGAAAAGTTTCTGTTACAAGAAAGAAAACATAATGTGAGACACACAAATTCACATATGAGAGTTGTCAGCTTCTCTTGTGGCACAAAAACATATCTTCTGTTCTACATTTTCAGCATTCTCTGCCACAGGAAATGGTTCTGTTCTTACTGCTCCACTGGGGACACAGACGGCCCGAACGGAGCCTCCTGGTTGGCCAAGAGCTGATTGGAGGAATTCAATTTCCGTGGAAAGGAAGATCTGACTGAGGTCTATTAGCTGCACAAATAAAAAAAATAAAAAAATCATATAATTCACTCATGTTGTACATTAAACAAAAGAGTAAAAGATGTAGCATGTTCAGTAAGAACATAGTTTCAGTTAGGACCCCAAGAAATCAAACACCTTCATGTTGAATCTGGTGTCGGGTTTGTCCACACCGTAGTCCCTCATGGCCTCTTCATATGTCAGAGTTTGGAAAGGAGCCTTAAGAGGACCACGTTCTGCAGGCCAAGAGTACTGCAGCAAACCCTCCACCAGTGACATGATACCTGCCTGGTCCACAAAAGACATCTCGATGTCCACCTGGGAGAAACGACAAGAGGATTTTCAGAATTCAGACAACATGACATGATCCAACATGTCACATGTATGTGACAACAGGCCGGTCTATGGGCCAGACTAATCGGACTATATGTACTCAGATTACAGGAGAGACACATGGTACTCACACAATCCTGAATTGAAATCTGTGATAAAATATCACAGGAGCAAAGATGGCACCAGTATGTGTTTGCAAATCTTATTTTGGTGCAAAATCAGCAAACCTTTTAAATTACGCACATCATTGTTTGCAATGTTTTCACTCACAGCTGTAAAAGAATTCCAGCAGCAGCAGGATCCAAACAAAAAAGAGCTTTGGAATCAACTTGAAACATCGAGACAGGCTCGATCAAGATTTACAGTAAATTATAGTGTGTGCTTTACTTCAGGGAAGTGAGCTGCCATGTAAAAAGTACAGTTTAATTATTCTGTATTTTTTTTTTTTTTTAATTAGTCCTTTAAGTACTTTATTATTACATTTCTTAGCATTTTAAATTATTATTTTTTAGCAGTTTTATGCAACAGTGGGGTGATAAAATATCAAATCTTAGCAGTACCTTTATATACAACTTTTGTGGATTTAAAAAAAAAAAAATCCATAATGCTTAGGCTCAGCAGAGGACAAAAATATCCAATTTGTCACATTAGTTTGAGAAGGAGAATCCTGGACTACATGCACGAACGGCACGCAATTAGATTTGAAGCATAACATTTTGATACATGTTAGGATTCCTGTTTTTCACACAAGTGGCCTGGATTCAACACCCAGTATGCTCACCTGTACTTCAGGCAGGTGAGCTACACTACACAGCTTAATTAGCTGTTGAATGCACCAGTCAGCTGATAAAATATTAAAACTAACAGGTGGTCTACACACACAAGTGGTACGAAATCGGGTTTGAAGTCAGACATTTTATTTCAGAAACTGAACAAACTTCTAGTGGTTAAGATTCCAGATTTTCACACAGGCAGCTGAGGTTTGACTCCCAGTATAGGAAAGGACAGTTTAATCATATACTCAAAGCTAACAGGACATCAGTCGTTTTCTCTTTTTCACGAATCTGTCATTTGTTTTGATTTGTTGCTCATACCGCAGTTGGCTCTGAGCTCTGGATAGCTTTTGCAACTTCTCCTGTTAGTTTTTTTTTTTAAATGTCCATGTTCAGCTGTGTCTGTGAGTGTGCACACAACTATTTGCCTGCACTGCTGCGCGTGTGCTGCATATGTCACACATGCATGAAGAGGACTACTTGTAAATAGATATATGGGAGGTTGGCCAGCAATTTCAAATATCTCATGTCTGAAACAGACTGAAAAATGTATTTTTCTTTTTTTAAACTGTGGCGCTTCAAACTTGTGTGTATTCCATCTCACCTGGGTGAATTCAGGCTGCCTGTCTGGTTTGGAGCCTTCGTCTCTGTAGCACCGGGCTATCTGAAAGTACCTGCCACAGAGGAGACAGAAGACAGAGGTTGTTGGCCATTAACAGCAGGTTCTGACTCTAACGTGGTGGACTTCTAAAAATTCTGTTATGTGTGCAAAGCTGTCAGCAGTGGAAATCAGTCAGGGCTAAGTGCTTTATTTCAGTATGGGAGTGCAATCATCCTTTGGTTCTTCTCCCCGGTATATAGGCAGTGACATAAGATTAATACCCCTAGGCTTTTTTCTCTTTTATCCAAGTACATGTTTCACACACAGAGTACGAATCTCCAGTATTTGCTCCATGCCTAGTCATCACATTTAAGGCTGGTATAGCAAACTTGCTTTAACCTCCTAGGACCTGGGGTCCACATATGTGGACATCATATTTTGGGTTATTTAGAACAAAATACTCAATTTTGCTCTACAAGGGCCTGATATCCACTTACGAGGACATTATACTGCTACTGTTCTATCGAAATTTTAAACAAATATCCTCATATGTGGCTCATTTTTCTTAGAAACAAAAATCAGGTTAAAAAACAAAACAACAACTGGTAATTGTTTGTTTTTACATTCATCAGGTCCCAATCAGCCCAAATATCAAAGAGAAATTAAAAATGCATGCCATGAAAGAGTTCGGGTCTTAGGAGGTTAAAATGGTTTCTTATTAGCTGATGGTGGTCAGAAGTTTGCAGACGCTCATCGTGAACATAAATGTGACAGTAATTTTAAATAACCTCTTTGAACTGTTTTTTCCCAGGGTGGAATGATACATGTACTTTATGTACAGCATACATCTTTAATAACAAATATAACTTGACTATTATTTCTCTAATGTCCCTTACAATGCTTTGCCTCGACGAGACGCTTTGAGTAGCCGTCAACAAGCTTGTGGCATAATTCTCGATGGATATTTGACCACCACTTCTTGGTAGAATTTTTAGAGTTCATTTAAATTGGTTGGTTTCCTGGTCCCAGCCTTTATGTGTAACCAACAAATTTTCAACTAGGTTGAGGTTGCAGTATTGGGAAGACCGTTTCAACTGTCCAGCTGTGGATTTGTTGAAAAATTTGGAAGTAGTCCTCCTATATTATTCTCTCTATTTTGGGCAATTTACCCGTATCACTGGTGGCAAAACATCCCCAAAGCTTGATGCTACCACCACCATGCTTGATGGTTGGTATGGTCCTCTTAGATTTGAAAGTCTGATCTTAATCCTCCAAACATACCCCTTGTAATTGTGGCCTAATAGCTCAATCTTTGTCTCGTCCAACCATAAAACCTCTTCACTTTCTGGGTCAGCACCCTCTCAGTCCATGTAATATAAAACTTGTTTCGCTTGGGAAAGTGGCACTAATGTTCAAGTTCATGGCAGTCTTAAGCCCTGTGCTTCCTGGGTTGTTTCCTGAATAACCTAATCAATTTCCTCTCCTCTGAGGGAGAAATTGGTCTTCTTCCAGACAATCCAAACAATTTGCATTTACATGCAGTTGTTTGCATTTATTATCTTGCAGTATTCAGTTGTTTAGAAAGGTCTCCAACAGACCTTCCCAGTTTGTATACATCTACAGGTCTCCTTCCAAGACCTTAAGTGAGTTCTTTCCCCATTCTTGAGTGCTGGTCAGTCCAATGAATGCTGTCAAAAAATCATTTTTATACTGGCAAAAAGGGCAAAATCATGATCACTAACCAGTCGTTAAAAGACACTGTAGAACCTTGTACATACATACATTAAAGACGCATGTATGTGCATCATCATTAAAAGCCCCAAATTACCATGACATTCATGCTCCCGACGAGTGGATGAAAACTTGTGACCAGAACTGTATGCTCACTATTCGTTCCCTTTTAACTCTGTTTTCGATCTGGACCAGTGCAGCGTTTAAAAACAACAAACATCTTTCTGTTAAATAGCAGATTATGGAGCCTGCACCCACCTGTCTACACCAGCCACCATGAGAAGCTGCTTAAACTGCTGTGGACTCTGGGGTAAAGAGTAAAATAATCCTGGCTCTCTGGAGGGAACCACAAACTCTTTGGCTCCCTAAAACACAAACACTCATTAAGTTCATTAAAATATCAGATATGAAACCATAACATGGAAGCCAAATTAGGTTTTTGCTATTATATTTATATTTAATAGAACCAAAGAATTTTTTAGAAACTGTTCTTATAGACCATTAAAGGTGGATTGTTGTGCAAGTTTCTGCTCTTTAACCTGGTAAAAATGTCTACAAATGTCTTACCCCTGGTGTCCTTTTGAACAGAGTGGGAGTTTCCACATCCACAAAGCCTATTCATTACAGCAAAACAACAACAACAGCAAAAAGCATATGAAAATCAGAGCTTGCTACAGCAAGAACAGATTAGTTCCTGCACCTGGTTTCCTCTTACAGGCAACAACATCAGTGACAGTCCTGTGACCTTTTATGTCTGGGCAAATTAAAGACAGAACACAAACATGGCTGTCCATACCGTGCACATTACAGAGATACTCCCTCATCTTCATCACCAGCTGGGATCTCAGTCTTAGGTTCTTCTGCATCTGTGATGACCTCAGGTCCAGGTAGCGATACTGCATCCGCAATGACTCAGACTTCTGGTGAGTAAAAAAAAATTAATTATTACAGCGTGCTCAATAGTCCACGTCCATGTAACGTTAAGTTACTTACTTTGACAAAGTCTTTTATCTCAAACGGCAGCTTCTGGCACACATTGAGGACCTCCACATTCTCTGCCAAGACTTCGATCTCTCCTGTCGGCATCTCCTGGTTTAAACACACGATTCAAAACAGAATTAGGCGACTAATCACCAAAAGTCTCATTATATTGCTACAGAAAGCAATTTAAGATTGATGAAATGGTATCAATTCACCAGATTATTTAGGACAGACAGTCACTCCTTGGAAAAGAAAGTTTCTGATCCCTGTCCTTTACTATGTTCATTAAAGGACAGAACATTATTATGCTATTTGATAAATATAGTGAAATATATTGATGAGAGAGTGTTGGTACTTTTTTCCCCTTCCACGTTTAAAACTTTAAGGCACTCAGTATATTAAGCATAGTGTGACTGGATGCTGTAGTAATTAGGATTCCTGGCCCATGTGGGTTAAACTCAAAGTACAGGAACTAGACTTTCCTCACCACCCCCTGCAGGTGGGTGGTGTTTCACTGCACCTTCAGAAGCACGTACAGACCTTGTTCTCCTGCCCCACTGGTCGGTTCCTGACTGTTCCTGTAACCTTGATGACAGACTCGGGCGTCAGATTGCACAACGTGGCTTTCAAAGTACTTGGAGACTTAAATCAGAGGAAACAAACTATTTAGTTCTTTATTTTACAGCACAGCGTTCATTGGTAATGTTAGTGTATTTTGTTGTTTTCTTCCATACTTCCTGAGGAATTAGAATTTGTGTCAAGCCGCTGAAGTCTCGCAGGATGACGAACAGGTCCTGCCTGTAGGGGGCAGAGACACATACTGTTTCTCAAATTTATATGAGACCCTTTGAAGAATGATGAAAGAACTTTTTTTAAGATGGTCTTAGTTCTCTTGGCTTTCTTGAGATCTTTCAGAGTTTTACTTAAATTTTTTTTTGGCCTTTTTCTGCTTTGACTCGATAGAGTACAGTGAAGAGTGACGGAGAGAGAGGGGAACACGTGTGGCAAAGGGTTGCGGGTCGGATTCAAACCTGTGCTGGCCACTCTCAGACATACGGCCTGCTCATCCCAGTGAGCTAAACCAGCACCCAGAGGTTTTCTTAAGATGTTTGCTGCTTTTTCACTCATTTCCAGTCCAGTCCTTGCACCTGACCATTTTCAGCTGGTTGTCATGAAGCCATTCTTAAGCAAGGGAAACAGGGAGAAAAGGCTGGGGAACGCCAAATTACACAAGAACCGGCAAAGGTCTTATAGAGCGATTAACCCAAATTGGACACTTTCGGTTTTGGAGGTCAGGAGAGAGGTACAACAGTGGGTTACTACAGCCATCTGTAAAACACACTGGGGGCTCAGTCATATCAATCAACCAGTGGCTGACTACCTGAGATACTGGACCCAGCCACACAGAGTGACTTTCTTCCCCGCATCATCTGATCGCAGTTCTCCACAGGTGTGACTCCTGAACGACAGACTGCTGGGACCTGATCGTAAGATGGATTTGGGACACAAGTCACAAGTTACACTTTGATACTCATTTTAAGTACTTACTGAAACTGAAGTGAATTTCTGCCGCATTCACAGATATGCAGAAATGTATAGAATTACAGTTTTTACAGAGACGGAAGAACAAATGTTTTACAAAATAATAAAAGTGTCCAAAAGTCTTAGATAATACAAGCAAACACGTCTCCTACAAAGTGGAAGATTCTAAAGGATTCTAATGAAACATGAATGATGTGGACAAGCTGGACTCAACTGAGAATCCTGTCCAATAACTACAAATGTAGACAGGCGAAGACCAGTAGAAGACCAGTAGAAGTAGTGGCATTGGGCGCACGCACGTCACGTCAGTGTAGAGGCTGGAGTACAGCCAGCTGATGAGTACCTGTGGAGGGCGGAGCAGCCTCGCAGAGTCCGTATGAGCAGCTCAGATGTCTGAGCTGAGGTCTCCACAGCAGCCGACCTTGACTGGGAGTCGAAGCTGAGCTCTGATACCAGACAGCATGAGCTCTGAGTCCTCTGAACACACTCCGCAGCACCAGCCTGCCTTTTGTTGCCATTTCTTTCAAAACACAGAGTGAAGCTCAGGCTGAGGAGAGCATGTTATTCAGAGCCGTGTCTGTCGCACTCCTCTCCCTCAGAGTAACAGGCTTGCAGAGTCCTTAAGGTTGTAATGTGAGCATTATGAAGCTCCACGGCAGTGAGAGCAGGTGAGCTGCCGTTACTCTTCCTGGATCCGGATAAGACTCGTGAGAAGTTTTCACGACTGCCTGCTCATGAAGATGGGCTGCTGTGCATCTGTTCAGTCTCATCCAGTCATGTGGCAATCGGCGCATTTTTACCGGACGTGACGTCACGTTGCTAGACGAGAACAGTCAACCTGCGACATGATCGATCTAACTCGCGAGGAAAAAGTCCACACGCTTTCAAGATTTCATCAATCTCCGATTCTTTTTCTAGAGACAACGCAACTTTTAGTTTAGTTTTTCAAGGACGTTATTTAGTCTGTTGCCAGATTCTTTATACGCAACATTAGAATTACAAAACCAACCCCAAGTTTGTTCTCTTCTTAACTCGTTAAATTTGTTTAAGAAAATAAACCACAAAAAACATATATTATAAAGAGTGGTGTCAAACTCGTTTCACATCGTGGGCCACACACAGCCCACTTATGATCGAGTGGGCTGTGTGCCGCATGACTGGATGAGACATGACAGCCCACTCGATCATAAGTGGGCTGTGTGTGCAGTGAAACTCCACAATAAATGTGTAAAATGACAGAAATTTGTGATAGTTTGTGATAGTTCATTGCACTGAGTTCTAACAGTGCAATGACACAACTGTTTTAAAGCATCTTCCTAACTGCTTATCTGAGATGAGATATATCTCCCCTTGTGGTTTGTTTTCCGCTTCTCCTTGTATATGTGGCCTTAATGTATTATTGCATTCTTTTCATTAATTCTGTGTCTCTACAGATGTCTGTATCGAATGTCTCTGTATTTTCCATATTTATATTAATTTTTACAGTTCCCTTAGGCAGTTCATTGTATCATTTTAAATTGATACAACACTCATTTCTATATTTTCATTTGTACTTTAAGTATTATGACAGTGCTATTATATTTCCCCATTTAAAAGCTTATCATGATCATGGCCAAATCTTCAAATTATCAGGTCAGTGTGTAAAAAGTAATCCCTTTAAGCCCCAAGTTCAGGCGTCACATTTTCCAAACAGCCGGTTTTCTGGTCTTGACAGAGAGACGCTGTCACTACTGTGGTCATCTCAGGCACACAGCCTCACCCATGTGCAGTTTAAACCTTCTATATGTGTGAAGTAGCCAATAAGAAGAAAGCTTGGAGAGGAGCTTTTTCCTTTTTCTTTGAAAGGATTGTTTGAAAGGACTTTATTCCTGTTCTTTGTTTAGAATTGTATTATTTGGGTTGACCTATTTTGTTCAATGGTAGGGACTAACGAGGTCAGGTGTGGGCAAAGTCTTGTATAAAGCCAGTGGGATTTTTGCATGCCTGAT